>NC_133117.1:16076428-16158445 GCF_022965805.1 Primulina eburnea
ATTATGAATTCTAGTAGCTAACTTTCATATTTGTTGGGATTAAAGGGGATCCTACCCCAAACTTTTAGTTGATTAATTTATATTTTGAGTTGTGCTTTATTCTTGATTGTACTACGATTTTTATTGTGTCGTTTGAGTGTAGCTAACTTTTACGACAATTTTATATCACGAGTGAGTTCGAGAGAATAACTAGTGATAGGATCGAGTAGTATAATCTGTGGATCTACAATTTGCATAGACATATGAAATTGGATACGTGCCGTTAGTCATAGTCCTTAGGGTCGAAAACTAGGGGATTTCATCAATCGAAATGCGGTTCATTCTTGATAAATAATTAAAGACATTTAATTACTTCATTGAGTGAATTAGTTTGGCATAGCTCGAGAGAGTTTGTTCAATTGAATAGGAAATCCTGTCGGAAGCGTAGAACACAATCGAACGAATTAATTAATCAATAAGGGGTAGGTGAACCAGAATTCCCAACAAATTCTTTTATCATTTAAAATTTAATCCATTGATTTAGCATTCATATTTCATCATTTAATCTTTGAGCTTGTTTATTTAAATTTTCTTGAATTTTATTAGTCATAAAACAAACAATCAAATTTCGTCGCTAAAGTTTTAATAACTAAAATAATAATTGTTAAAGACAGTCTCCAGTGGAACGATACTCGTATTCATATACACTATACTATTACTTGACATCGTGCACTTGCGATTACATTTTGAGCATACAAAATCATATTTTCTTGGGGAATTCATAGTGCAAGTTTTGCTCGATCATGCAGCATCAATGGAGATTGATGCATCTCCCTGTGTATAGTTAATATTTCCTTCGACAACTTCTGCTTTGGCATAGATATCTAGAAGAGCAGACTCGTAGATAATTGCAGGTGATTCCGAGAATTTTCGAAGTCCAGATTTCTCCAATGATTTGAACATATTTACAAGGTTCTCATCCTTAATGGTGAGAACAGATGCAAAATTCACCTGATAAGCATTCAAAGTATAAGCCGCGGCCATTTCTAAATTTTAAAGAGATTAGAGGTATATTAGCAGTAGATGCAAGGAAATAATCTGAGTTTGTAAAGGGTAATGAAAGAAAATGAACGGTTAAAAATAAAATGTACAGCCGTCAGTAAACATAGGGACACGTGTCGATATGTTTAAGGTTGATATAGAGAGAGAAACAGGTGTGTCAGTTACTCTACTCATTTCAAAAATTTAAAAAAATGGCGGGCTGTCCGAGGCGGTTGCTAAAAGAAAAAACAGAAGAGAGTTTGTCGTTTTATGGTAACGTCTACTGCTAAAACCACTAGACTTGTTGTTTTGTCAAAAAGACAGAAATTCTATCTGTTTTCTAAAAAGGATAAGAAAATCTTAGTCTGACTCAGATACTGTTCCCCCTCGATAAATGCAATTAATAAATGCAGGGATATGATATTTGAGATCAGGATGGATGAATCTTGGAATACGTGTAGTCAGATCGCCGTCTCTTTAGTTTCCTCGAAACTCTATATAAATGTGTGCACATTTACAAACTAAGTCATTCATTTACTAAATTAATTCAAATGATAGGTGTGGATAATCTCTCGGAGTCTTCTCCATAATCAGAATCAGTAGAGGAATTCCAAATACAACTTGAAGTCTTTTGTAAGCAGATGTTTGAAGACATATTTTTCCAGTACATTAGTGCTGGCAAGACCCAAGCTTGCTGGATTCTTTTGAAGAAGACCATCATTTTCCAAGTTATAAGGATTAGGAAGAAAATCCTCAGTTTAGAAATCCTTATAGTCTTTAGATAGGTTTCTGCTGAAGTACTTTGCAACAAGAAAAGTACTTCAAGATGCTGATATCCACAAATGTAGTAGATAAACTCAATGTAATGCTTCTGATTTTATAAAAGAATGTTCTTGTTTTTGACATATTTTGTTTATCTACTGCTTTTAATGAATGTTAGACAATAATAAGGTTAAGAAAAACTTAGTCTGTTTAAATCAGAAGACAGTTTTGTAGACTTGAGATTTTTCACTTCTGCATCGTTCAATGTACTGGAATATTTTCTAATAAAATTTCAGTTGAAGTACTTGGTGTTCCTTTATTCGTTTCTGCAAATAACTCAATGTTAACTGAATAAAATAAATAATTGATAGATAATGAGATAAATTCAGAAGGAAGTTGGTCGTCTTATGATAGCTTCTACTTGAAGATAAAGAATGCCTTGTTTTGTTAAAAAGACAATTCACCTTCTGCATCTGACAAAAATCACATATAATCAGAATAAAGTTCCCCCTAAATTAATGTAATTATTAAATGTCACATCTTGGTAAGTGAACCGTCGATGGCTTGATTCAGAACGCTTCGCATTTCACGCTGAAGTTATGATTACCTCGATCTCTGGAACCTGGTTTATCATCTATAAATACAGGCATAGATATTAGCCATACTGTCACCTTTAAACAAAATGGCAAGAGAGAATAGTCCTGATTTGGCTAATGAGTTCATGAAAGAGGTGACCGCTGCAAGGAAACAAGCGATTGAAGACAAGGTTTCTGGAAAAAGTACTTGCCACCTGGACTAAGGTCCAGGAGCTTCAGTCCTCCTTTGAAGATGGGTTGTTGGCTACTACAAACAAATGGTAGCAATGGAGAAGTATTATCGACGTCTCCATAGTGCTGACAGCGAAGACGTCTTCTCTGATGATGGCGTCTACCTCCTCATGCTCTTAAAAGAGCAGAGGACTCTGAAAAAGATTGCTTTTTCAGAGGAGTTTTTGCATACCTCCACTGGAGAGCTGACCACTTGGTTGGCATTCTGGAGAGAGTACGTTAAGAAAGAAGTAAAGAATATACGTCCCCGCTTTTATCATTAATAAAATTTTATATTTTGTCTACTGATTGTCTCTTTCGCTAAGCTTTTATTTTCTGCAAACTAAGACTGAACAACAACAAAAAAATTAAGCCACAATATATAAATGAGATGATAACAAATAATTAAGTTAAGTCTATCAATCCATGTGTATTTCGGAAATAAGAGTACTTATTCTCACGCAGAGGTTTCGTAAATATGTCTGCTGCTTGCTGATCAGTAGGAATGTATTCCAGACGAATGTTCTTCTTTTGCACATGATCTCTAATAAAATGATGTCTGATATCAATGTGCTTAGTTCTGGAATGAAGTACTGGATTATGTGATATAGCAATTGCACTGGTATTGTCACAAAATATAGGTGATTCAAAGGCTTGAACTCCATAGTCTTTAAGTTGTTGTTGTATCCAAAGTATTTGAGAACAGCAGCTTCCAGCAGCAAGATATTCTGCTTCTGCAAGTGACGTGGCTATGAAAGTCTGCTTTTTGCTAAACCAGGAGATCAACCTATCACCAAGAAATTGACAAAAACCACTTGTGCTTTTCCTATCCAGTTTACATCCTGCATAATCATCATCTGAGTATCCAATAAGATTAAACGACGAGCCCTTGGGATACCAGAGGCCTACATTTTGAGTTCCTTTCAAGTACGTCAAAATATGTTTAGCAGCAATATAAAGAGATTGTTTGGGGTTAGATTGAAACCTCGCACTAATACAAACATCAAACATAATATCGGGTCTACTAGCAGTAAGATATAATAATGAGCCAATAAGACCACGATACTGAGTTACCTCTACTGGGATTCCCCCTTCATAATTATCAAGTTTGGTAGACGAACTCATAGGAGTGGAAGCAGCAGAGCATGCTTCCATCCCAAACTTTTTCAGTAGTTCCTTTGTACACCTAGCTTGATTTATGAAGATTCCAGTATCAAGTTGATTATTTTGAAGTCCTAAGAAAAATGTTAATTCTCCCATCATGCTCATCTCGAACTGTTCCTGCATTAACTTAGCAAACTTTGCACATAATTTGGGGTTGGTTGACCCAAATATGATATGATCAACATAAATCTGAACTAATAATATGTGCTTGTTTTTTACTAGGGTAAACAAAGTCTTATCTAAGGTACAAACGGTGAAATCATGATTAATAAGAAATTGTAAAAGTGTGTCGTACCAAGCCCTAGGTGCTTGTTTCAGACCATACAATGCTTTGTGTAATTTAAAAACATGATTCGGTAACAGATGATCAGAAAAACCTGGAGGCTGTTCAACATAGAATTCCTCTTGTAGTAAACCATTGAGGAATGCACTCTTCACATTCATCTGATATACTTTGAAATTTTTGAAAGCAGCAAAGGCTAAAAATATTCTAATAGCTTCGAGCCTAGCTACTGGTGCAAAGGTTTCATCATAGTCTATTCCTTCTTCTTGTCTGAATCCTTGTGCAACCAGTCTTGCTTTGTTTCTTACAACTGTTCCTTCCTCATTTATTTTGTTTCTGAATAACCACCGAGTTCCAATGACAGCTTGGTGAGAAGGTCTAGGTACTAGAAACCAAACTTTATTTCTCTCGAAATGATTCAGCTCTTCTTGCATAGCTTCTATCCAACTGGGATCCAAAAGAGCTTCTTCAATCTTCTTTGGTTCATCTTGAGAAATAAAAGCAGCATGCATGTATTCATTTATCATCTGCCTTCTGGTCCTTAGCGGAGCTGCTGGATTTCCAATTACCAAAGATGGAGGATGAGATTTTCTCCAAATAAAAGGATTTAGATTATCTTCATACAAAGCAGTAGATTGTTTTGGAATATCAGCTGCTGGTTCTGGAATGTCAGTTGATGGTTCTGGAGTGTCAGCTGCTGGTTCTACTATATTAATGTCTGGTTCTGGATTTTGAATATCCTTAACACTTGCTTCTGCATCATCTTCACTGTCTAATTCCAGATGAACACTGTCTAACCTTTTACTTAGATTAGATATGTTAGTAATCTCGGGAGCACTGCTGTCTTTGTAATAGCCGAGCCCGGTGTACGGTACGGTTTAAGTTTTATGTGTTTATTGGGTTTTATGATTTAGATGATTTGAGTTATGTTATGGGTTATAGTTTAGTTGGTATTATTGTTTGTGGCTTGGTTGTTGTATTAGATGTTGTTGGTTGCGTCGTTTCAGCGTTGCGGATTGATTTTTAGTTGCTTTGGTTTGCTTCTCGACCGAAGCTGTACCGCACCCGCACTCATTGTAGGGACTGCACCCGCGGTCTCATTTATTGGATTTTAGAAGTTTGGCCGTGACATCACCGCTCCCGCGGCAGTGCAAGGACCGCACCCGCGGTGAGACCGCACCCGCGGTATTTGCAGGACCGCACCCGCGGTCATCGTGCATGGATTTTAATTTGGTTGGCCGAAGGCATAGCGCACCCGCGGTGCTGGTTGGAGCGCACCCGCGGTCTTGCATTATTGAGGTATGGGCGAAGCTTTAAGTTGCTTTTTGGTTGAGTTGACTTCACTTTTCACCTTACCTTTCCTCCATTCTCGTTTTTCCTCTCAAGAAACAAGGGTTTCCTTCATTTCATTTCATTTCCTACCTTTGATTCTTGGATTTGTTTGGATTTTCGACTTGAGATCGAGGTTCTCCGTGGTGAGAGGAAGCTAAGGTAAGTTTTTGGTAGTGTTTTCTCTTGTTTTGGGAAAGAGATGATTTGGGAGTGTTGTTTTGGCTTGATTATTGGAATATAGAGTTGATGTTGGTGTTATTTATGGATTATTGTTGTAGGTGGTGTACCAAGAGTATAGTTTGGAGGTGTTCTATTGGTTTGTAAGTGGAATTTCATCCCTTTGCTCACATGATTATATATGTATGGTGTTATAATGATTTCAAAGTGTTATTCCCTTTATTTGATCCACAGTTATGTATTGATTCGATTGTATATCTATTGGAGGCATTGTATGTCTCATTTATTAAAAAGGGAATACAAGAGAAAAGAAAGAGTTTCCAAAGTGATTGTTTAAATGCTATTGAGAATTCAAATGTTTTATTGGATTGATTTAATCATAGTCAGAGAATTACATGCAATTAGTTGATCAACGCCCATAGGCTTATATCCCTCAGAGTTATCGGTTTATAATCGATTTGGGATACGAGCACCACAGTCAGAGATACTATTGATATCAATCCAACTAGAGAAAAGAGAAATACCATCGTATTGCTATCTTATTGCTATGCTATTGCTACAGTTATTGCTACAGTATTCATGTTTCAGAGTTGATGGTATTTTATGATTTCAAAGTCATGTTTTACAGAGTATACTATGTATCATTGCTATGTAGAGTTCCACTTGCTGAGATTTATTCTCATTTCAGTTATTTCATGTGATGCACATAAGAGCGACGGACCAGGACGTTGACTGTGGTCAGAGGTCATATGCATACGAAGATTGGAAGGATGTTGTTTTTGCAAGTATTTTTGGGACATGATCATAGGAATGATTGTTTTGTATTTTTGTTAAATCATTTGAATGATCATGTATTTATTTTGTAAACATTTTTATGAAATGTATTTTGAAACTCCTTCCATATTTTAAAGAAAATTTTATTTCCCTATTTTATTGTTACGGGATAGAGGTGTCACAGTCTTCATCAAAGACAACATGAATAGTTTCTTCAACATTGAGTGTCTTATTATTGAAAATTCTAAATGCTTTACTAACTGCTGAATATCCAAGAAACAAACCAATGTCAGATTTTGAATCAAATGCAGCTAAATGATTTTTGCCATTATTGTGCACAAAACATCTACAACCAAAAACGTGAAAGTAAGATACGTTCGGTTTACTTCCTTTCCATATTTCGTAAGGAGTCTGATTGTTTCTCTTGTTTATCATTGTTCTGTTTTGTGTGTAGCAAGTTGTATTAATAGCTTCTGCCCAGAAGCGCTGAGAGATGTATGCATCTGCTAGCATTGTTCTAGCAGCTTCTTTAAGTGTTATGTTTCTCCTCTCAGCTACTCCATTTTGTTGAAGCGTCCTGGCAGCTGAATATTCATGATGAATGCCTTGTTCATCTAGATATATCTAAAGAATCTTGTTAGTAAATTCAATAACTCGATCACTTCTGATTCTAATGACAAAAACTGATTTTTCATTTTGAATCTTTTTCAGAAGTTTGATCTGGAGGCTACTGGTTTGATCTTTTCCAGCAAGAAAAACTACCCAAGTAAATCTAGAGAAATCATCAACAACAATAAGATTGTATCTCATTACCCTTGAGGATGATTTGCTGCCTTTATTTTTGAAGCTAGATGTGGGGACCCGGACGCTAATCAAGTTCTTAATCATCGTTGGGATTTAATTATCTGTTCTGATAAACAGGGTCTAAAATTTTTCTTTTTAAATTATATAACTGCGGAAGGTAATGAAATCTAAATACTATACATGTCTGTATATAAAAATACAATTCCGTATTAAGAATACAATAATGTACAATATGCTAATCTAAGGTTCACTACTAAAGTTCTAGTAGTAAAAATCCAATCTACTGTAAGTCCGGAATCACCACGCTATACTCGTCTTCTCTCATCATCTTCGTGACCCCGATCCTGCCTCCCCTGATGTCATGCACACATACAAACAGGACACCAGCCGGATAACTCCGGTGAGAATAAATCCCAGTATAAAACATGGTAAGCATGTATATACACAAACTAATTCATAAAACATGCGACCCTGTATAAACCAATATATTTCATAATCTATGAAATAAATCAAATAAGCATGTAACTCAATTCAGATAACCATGCATATAAACGATCTAAATCATACAACATGCTAGCACAACTGGAATCAATAACGATGGGTCCCATGATCTAGGGGCCACATCCATATAAGCATGAAGTCCAAATCAAATCATGTCTAGACTTGACTCGATCTATAACTCTAGGGATCCCGGTGTGAATAAGACGATCTATCACCTACCCTACCACTCGGGGTGACTGTACGACTTATTCCTAGACTTCGGTCTGATCTGTATCCACATCTACAATAGGAGAGGTGATCTTCTCCTAAGCTGTGATATCACCGAACTTCTAGCAGTCTGGCTGATCTCCAAACTGTCCTATCTTAAATGCATGAATACAATCAGTAAACAAAGCATAATCATATAAAACATAAACAAGAATATAGTATGTGATTTATCGGGCAACTCAAGTAGTGATCTAAATTGAGTTGTTTCTTCCCGAATATCACATGAATTATACCTTTGTCTTCCTGGTCTGACGAAGACGAAGTCTCGAATCTGTCCATATCAAATCTGAAATGACAATATCAAATACACTGAATCAATGTATAACTCAATTCACAAGCTGTTCTGATCAATACTCAACTCAGTATATAATCTGATCAATATCTGAACAATATACAATCTGATTCATATCAATGATATCATGATATAATCGAAATCATAACTGAATCTGATCAATCTGAATCAACTGATGTTTCAACGGTATAATAATACAATCTTGTAACCCTGTCAATCTCAACATCACAGATATCATATCTAAAGGCATAATCAATACCATATCATCCTTCTTCTAATTCTAGTATGTCCATATCTATTGAATTCAACTCAGGATCTGTTGAAATTCATAATACAAATATACTGTATAATTTCTTCGATCTGACTTCATAAACATACTGAATAATCTATCCAGAACACATAAGCATGAATCAGGAATAATACAATTCCATTGTTTAATCTCAGATAATAACTTCTGAAATTCATAACAATTGTATAAACAGTCCGTTCTTAAATCTGAATTCGATTATACAATACCTACTGTAGCAGAAACACCATATCTGAATCATATTCAGTTCTGACAATATGATATTTCTAAAACATCTCAAAACGTAATAAAACTTACGTCTTTGAGTAGCTCGAATCGAGAGGAACACGATACTGCGTTCAGATTCGAATTCTGATACACGGATTCTTTGTAAATCCAATTTTAAAAGGTGTAAGGATCTTTCCAATCAACCTTCGACCCTTTTTCTGGATTTCTGAAGAAGGAGACGTGTAATCCTTCTATATATATATTACATGCATGGCAAGAAACGTGGCACATTCTTTTTTGCAACACGTGAGACCGCGGGTGCGGTGCTTCTAGGAGCGCGGGTGCGCTCATGCTCCGACATTATCTTCATTTTCTGAGTTTTGACGACCGCGGGTGCGCTACGTACAAAACCGCGGGTGCGGTGTCACTACCGCGGGTGCGGTCCCTCTTGCACCGCGGGTGCGGTGATGCTACGGAATTTCTTGCCAACTTACTGTCCATGCACCGCGGGTGCGGTCTTGGTTGCACCGCGGGTGCGGTGTGGCTTCGGCCTTTCTTGCAAAAATCCACCATTGCATGACCGCGGGTGCACTCCTGTTCTGTGCGCGGGTGCGGTCTTGCAAACCCTATTTTCTCATGTCTTTTCTTCCCTCATTGCATGTCATGCGTTTTCATATCTTCCGAGTCTCACGTTAATAACGATTAATAATCTTGGTGATCGATTCTGTAATTCTTGGGCCTTACATTTCTCCCCCTCTTAGATCTGAGTTCGTCCTCGAACTCACAAGAAATCAATTCAGATATACGAGAAGAAATGTATACTAGAGTTTAAATCAAAACTCAAATCCCTGATCCCCATCTGGAATACGAATTTACTAAGTATAATGTCATAATACTTCTTCAATCCTTCTGACAGAATCAATCTCGCATTACTGGCTATACACGTCTGTATAAACCAATCTACAGCTCATAACAACCCAATGCCAGTAGTGTTACCCAGTCTGTTTATCCTAATCAAGGACATATACCATCTTCAGCTTCAAATACCAATCGTCATCATCCGACGTTGGTTTCCTAAGTCTGTCCATTCTGAACTATCTTAACAGCTATTGTCATATAGTAATTCATACAGTGACAATAATTCATAAGAACGAGTGCTAACCTTCAGCACTAAAGCTGTATAGTGCTAACATCCAGCACTACAGCTGTACCCAAAGTCTTCCAATATCTAGATAACCCCTTCTGACTGTCTGTCAATCTGTGAAACAATCTAAGAAAGAGTTCATGATATATTCTGTCACGAGTACAAACTTAAGCAAAATCACAATCTGACATAATTTACTATGGCATTCTGATCTTTCTGACCACTTTTCTGACACCGACCTGTGTCATTTAGTCATATTTGTAAGTTATCTGGTACAAACTATTAGATATAGATTGAACAATCTGTCAATCTTAATTATATCATATTACACAATCTGTACAAATAACGGTAAGTTCATTACCAAGGCTATAGAAATGTACTCCCATTTCTATTTAGAACTATACAATTCTGTAATAAATCTTCTGATTTCTATCTTTCTGTCTTTTCTGTTAGCGATTTAAACATATCAGTATAATTTCTGCCAACACAATTCTGTTATAACTGATCTGATCGGTTTATATCACGACTATCTGTTCGAATATCATACATTCTCAACTATCTGAATGAAAACTGAATCCATAACTGTTCGGTTCTGACGTTATCTGTGAATTCAGATTCGAACCATGCTGTATAAACACTCAGTTAATAGCATAAATTAAGAAAGAAATACCTACCTGGTATTCGGCTCTGACTATCAATATCAAAATCTGTAAACAATTCTGAAACATGTTGATATCATAAAATAATCAGTCCCATCCAACACAAAATCACAGATATGTTAATTCTGATTGATGTTCTGTTCTGATTAGCAAAATACAATTCTGAACCCTCTGATTCCTGAACTGATGTACACTCAACTGGTTACAAGAAACTGTATCAGCACTGATTCACAATAACAGTAATATTACATCAGATTCAGAATAGAAAGAACCTATATAGATCTAGTGAGTTTGAGAAAACTCATAAAATAACAAAATCAAGCAATTGTAAATTCTGGCTATCTGACCAATCCTCATACTGCCAAGATCAACTGCTCTATCTCATCTGCAAATAACATATGCTCCCAACAATATAAGATATCACAAATACTGATGTAGAACAATAACAATACTCAGCAGATATATAACAATAAGAGAATAAAATAATCAGAATAAGATAATCTGCAGGTAATAAATTTCTGACATTTCTGGAATTTCTGATCTTTCTGTCTTAACTTTCTAAATCAACCGATCTTCAGATACTGTATATTCTGAATAAACACTGTATCAATAACTGCATACTGGATTCATACCTGACCCATTTCTGTATACAATGATCATAGTTCTCTGAATATTTAACACAATCTTCAATTATTCAATATAATCAATCAAGTGCTGCAATACCAAAATCTCACAGGTATAACAAGCATAAAATCATCAGAACATCTCTGAATATACTGAAACATGCCAAAGAGCAATACTAAATCAAATATAACTCCTGGTCAGTACTCTTTTTATTGATCTTTCAGTTCATTCTATATCATTCTGTACATTTAATGTCATTCTATGCTGAATTCTAAACCAACAATCAATATCTGATCTGAATTCAATTCTGAAATCTATCTTTCTGATATAAAGCAATTCTAAAATCTTATCTGGGCAAGATCAGTTAATTTGTACATCATTAGCAAATCTGCCAATGCTATGCTCGATTTCAGTCAATCTACTGAATACATAAGGATACTATCTGTTCCTTTCTGTATTAATCGAATCATATGCAACACAGATATCAAAGAATTCGAAATCTAGAATCCTTACTGTGAAATCTCTACTCATCAGCCATATCTGGTCTGAATCTTGTACTTTCCTGACTGGAATCTATAATAGTGCTGTACTTGTTTAGCATATTAACATCAATAATGCGGTCGAATCAGAAGACACAAGTACATTATAATCTAACTCAATCTTATTCTTATCTTACTGTAGTATACCATATTCTACAAAAATTTCTGATATCATTGTTTCTTTCCCAACAATAAGAATCAATACCACAGTACAAACAAACCCCACAGATACATCATATATCAATGCAATTCAGTCTAAGATAATCGTAGGGAATGCAGTAGTATATATCAATACATATGCAATCGAATTATAAAGAATAGTACATGTTGTGGATTCTGGGTCTGTTTCTCAAATAAACGATGTTCCCTAAGATCTTCGAGACCATCTCTGGGGACAAACTTTAGCAAAATGCCCCAGATGTTTACAAATATTGCATCTACCAAGCACTCCTTGGCATTGCTCTGAAGAATGTCTCCCTCCGCAAGTCCTACAATAGACATCAGTATGGCTTGTGCTGGAACCACTTGAACTGGAGGAACCACTTCCCAACTTCTTGAATGGCTTCTTACGAGTTTTCAGCAAATCTTGTTTCCCACTCGTACTGCCACGCTCATATCAAAGAGGGGATTGCTGTGTCTGGGGTTTCTTCACACACAGCCGTGTCAATTGTCTAATCAGACTTGCCACAGCTCTCTTCGCTCTACTCAAGATATCCGCAAAATGGTAAGGTCGCTGCAGATTCATAAATGCAACTACCTCCGAATTCAACCCTCTGATGAACTGATTTACTATAGCTTCATCATTTCTAGCTATCTGAGGAGCAAAATGCAGTAGAGTAGAGAATTTGGCAATATATTCATCAATATTCAATTGACCTTGGCTTAAATTCTCAAACTCTGCTTTCTTGTCCTCTCGGTACGAGACTGAGAAAAATCGTCGATAAAATTCAGTTCTGAATATTTCCCACGAAATCACTGTACCTCTCTGTTCCCACATTCTTCTACTGGTAATCCACCAATTCCTGGCGGCTTCTCGTAACTGATAAGGTACCATTTTAACTCTCTGTTCATCCGTACAATCAAGTAAATCAAACAAAATCTCTATATCATCAAACCAATTATGACAATCTTCGGATGTCTCGGTACCACTCAGAATCGACGGCTGCAATAACTGAAATTCTTTAATCTTTTCTTCTAGCTGGGTTTCGAATGCATCCATCTGTTCAGAAGAAGTACTGCCCTTTTCTGAAATTCTTTGAGGCGGTATATCTGCTAATCAAACAGATTAGTACATAATCTATACAATCTGTCTCAGCCCTCCTCTGATCATATACCTCTGATCCAGACTCGGTTCTGATTCTGGCTTAACAATTACATGCTGCAATCAACTCAAATACAGACAACATGTAGTAGGGAAAGCAAAAAATCATGCTAGCACACATCATGCAAATCAACATTGACGTAAATCTCATGCTAGCAATCACATGGAAGGAAGAAAATTCAATCTACCCCGCTCATTCTCTTCTATCTCAATCTAACTCAGTCTAAAGGATCTATCAGTTCTGACAATCTTAATCTAAAGGATCTCTTGCTCTGATACCACCTGTTGTGGGGACCCGGACGCTAATCAAGTTCTTAATCATCGTTGAGATTTAATTATCTGTTCTGATAAACAGGGTCTAAAATTTTTCTTTTTAAATTATATAACTGCGGAAGGTAATGAAATCTAAATAGTATACATGTCTACATATAAAAATACAATTCCGTATTAAGAATACAATAATGTACAATATGCTAATCTAAGGTTCACTACTAAAGTTCTAGTAGTAAAAATCCAATCTACTGTAAGTCCGGAATCACCACGCTATACTCGTCTTCTCTCATCATCTTTGTGACCTCGATCCTGCCTCCCCTGATGTCATGCACACATACAAACAGGACACCAGCCGGAAAACTCCGGTGAGAATAAATCCCAGTATAAAACATGGTAAGCATGTATATACACAAACTAATTCATAAAACATGCGATCTTGTATAAACCAATATATTTCATAATCTATGAAATAAATCAAATAAGCATGTAACTCAATTCAGATAACCATGCATATAAACGATCTAAATCATAAAAACATGCTAGCACAACTGTAATCAATAACGATGGGTCCCATGATCTAGGAGCCACATCCATATAAGCATGAAGTCCAAATCAAATCATGTCTAGACTTGACTCGATCTATAACTCTAGGGATCCCGGTGTGAATAAGACGATCTATCACCTACCCTACCACTCGGGGTGACTGTACGTCTTATTCCTAGACTTCGGTCTGATCTGTATCCACATCTACAATAGGAGAGGTGATCTTCTCCTAAGCTATGATATCACCGAACGTCTAGTAGTCTGGCTGATCTCCAAACTGTCCTATCTTAAATGCATGAATACAATCAGTAAACAAAGCATAATCATATAAAACATAAACAAGAATATAGTATGTGATTTATTGGGCAACTCAAGTAGTGATCTAAATTGAGTTGTTTCTTCCCGAATATCACATGAATTATACCTTTGTCTTCCTGGTCTGACGAAGACGAAGTCTCGAATCTGTCCATATCAAATCTGAAATGACAATATCAAATACACTGAATCAATGTATAACTCAATTCACAAGCTGTTCTGATCAATACTCAACTCAGTATATAATCTGATCAATATCTGAACAATATACAATCTGATTCATATCAATGATATCATGATATAATCGAAATCATAACTGAATCTGATCAATCTGAATCAACTGATGTTTCAACGGTATAATAATACAATCTTGTAACCCTGTCAATCTCAACATCACAGATATCATATCTAAAGGCATAATCAATACCATATCATCCTTCTTCTAATTCTAGTATGTCCATATCTATTGAATTCAACTCAGGATCTGTTGAAATTCATAATACAAATATACTGTATAATTTCTTCGATCTGACTTCATAAACATACTGAATAATCCATCCAGAACACATAAGCATGAATCAGGAATAATACAATTCCAGTGTTTAATCTCAGATAATATCTTCTGAAATTCGTAACAATTATATAAACAGTCCGTTCTTAAATCTGAATTCGATTATACAATACCTACTGTAGCAGAAACACCATATCTGAATCATATTCAGTTCTGACAATATGATATTTCTAAAACATCTCAAAACGTAATAAAGCTTACGTCCTTGAGTAGCTCGAATCGAGAGGAACACGATACTGCGTTCAGATTCGAATTCTGATACACGGATTCTTCGTAAATCCAATTTTAAAAGGCGTAAGGATCTTTCCTATCAACCTTCGACCCTTTTTCTGGATTTCTGAAGAAGGAGACGTGTAATCCTTCTATATATATATTACATGCATGGCAAGAAACATGGCACATTCTTTTTTGCAACATGTGAGACCGCGGGTGCGGTGCTTCCAAGAGCGCGGGTGCGCTCATGCTCCGACATTATCTTCATTTTCTGACTTTTGACGACCGCGGGTGCGCTACGTACAAGACCGCGGGTGCGGTGTCACTACCGCGGGTGCGGTCCCTCTTGCACCGCGGGTGCGGTGATGCTACGGAATTTCTTGCCAACTTACTGTCCATGCACCGCGGGTGCGGTATTGGTTGCACCGCGGGTGCGGTGTGGCTTCGGCCTTTCTTGCAAAAATCCACCATTGCATGACCGCGAGTGCACTCCTGTTCTGGGCGCGGGTGCGGTCTTGCAAACCCTATTTTCTCATGTCTTTTCTTCCCTCATTGCATGTCATGCGTTTTCATATCTTCCGAGTCTCGCGGTAATAACGATTAATAATCTTGGTTATCGATTCTGTAATTCTTGGGCCTTACACTAGATCTTACTTGCTTACAAAATTGACATGCAGAACATACATGATTCTTAACAAATTTTATGTCTGGCAATCCATCGACTAAGTTCTGCCTTTTGAGATTGTTGATAGACTTTAAGTTCAGATGATTCAATCTTTTGTGCCACAACCAGTGTTTATCACTTAGAGATGCAACTAAACATGTAGGAGCAATGATATGATCTATGTTCCATGAAATTTTATAGGTGTTGCCTTTTCTTACTCCGGTTAAAACAGTAGAGTCATCAGCACTTTTAACTGTGCAAGTGTGCTTCTGGAATGCTACTGAAAATCCATTATCACATAATTGACTAATACTGATCAAGTTATAACAAAGATTTTCAACTAAGACCACTTCCTTAATAGTGATGTTACCATGGATAATCTTACCCTTACCCACGGTTTTACCTTTTGATTTGTCCCCAAAGGTTATCTCTGGTCCAGCACAACTTACTACTTCTGATAGTAGACTCTTCTGTCCAGTCATATGTCTTGAACATCCACTGTCTAAATACCATGTTGAGCTACTGATCTTGGTTTTCTTCACCTGTACCTGCAAACACAAATTTTAGTATCTGGTACCCAATCTATTTGGGTCCAAGCCTTATTAGTCCCTTTGGAACCCACATTTGTACAATTTTCGTACTTCGGGTATCCATGGAGGTGTGTGCAACAGAGAGTCTGTTATTTCTAACATTATGCATCTTAGCATGTTTTTCTTCCCTTATGTTTCTGTTGTCTGACCTATATCTCTTCTGAACAGGTCTAGAATTGTAGTAATGGTAGTTTTTAACCTTCATAGGAGGTTGTCTTCCTGAGTTGAATCCTCTTTTGAATCCAGAACTCTGGTCAACTCTTTCCTTAGGTTCAACATAACCCAAAACTTAATGCATCCTTTTGTTCATCTGATTTACATTTCTTTCAACTGAGGTAGTATGTACTTCTGGTTTCTGTATCACACTAGATTTCACAAAATGAATGTACTTCCCTTTGCACATATATAGTTTTGGCTTAGTATTCGTTTCAGAAGTGCCTTCATTATTACAAAATCCGAGACCACTCTTGTCTCCAGATTGTTTTTGTAACTATTTCATCTTTTCGAGTGAAATAGAGGACTTGTTCCAAGCATTCACCAGTAGCGATAGCTTCTGATTTTCCGAAAGCTTCTTCTAGTAATCTGCTATTACTCTTTCATTCTCAGTTTTTAATTTACTCATCTCAACTTGTAGAACATTACAGCTGTTTACTTGCAAGCAAGTTAACTTACTGTTCTGATCTTTTAAGTTCTGATTTTCAATCTTAACTTCCTCGAATGATTGAGAAAGTCTAGAATACCCTTCTACCATGTCGTGTAATGCGTTGACTAACTCAGTGCGTGTAAATTCATCAGAGTCAAAGTCAAATACCTCTTCAGATGTCGAGGTTGATTCAGTATTTGCCATCAGACATTTGATCTCATCTTCATTTGATTTCATCTTCATCACTTTCACTTGAATGACTTTCAGAACCAGAAGATTCAGAACTTGAGTCTGCCCATTTGGACTTACTTTCTTCTGCAATCATTGCCTTTCTGTCTCTTCTGGTCTTTTTATCATCGCGTTTGACACCCTTCTTCCTCTGGTCATCCTTCTTTGGTTTTGGACAATCAGCAATGAAGTGTCCAACTTTTCCACAGTTAAAGAATTCCATATCACTAGGTGATGATTCCTTTTTGAAATTGCGGTTGGGACTTTGAAATGTTCTGTGATTCTTTCTCATGAATCTGGAAAACTTCTTAACAAATAATGACATTGCGTCATTGCTTATCTGTTCAGCACTTCTCTCAGAAGTATTCTCTATAGCAGTAGCAGAAGATGAACTTGGGGCAACTGTAGTATTAGAGTTAATAGTAGCTACGAGAGCTTTGGTTGGTGGATTTTCTAAGGGCTCTTCTCCACTTCGAACTTCAAGTTCAAACTCATATGCCTTCAAATCCGAGAACAAGTCATGTAGTTCTAACTTTTTTATATCCCTGGAAGCTCTAATTGCCATTGTTTTGACGTCCCATTCTCTGGGTAGGCCTCTTATTACCTTTAATGCAATTTCTCTATTGCCAAAATCTTTCCCTAGGGCTGAGAGTTCATTTACAAGGCTGTTGAAGCGTTCATCAAATTCATTCATAGTTTCTCCAGCCTTCATCTTCATATTCCCAAACTTCTGCATGGCTACAGACAGTTTTTTTCCGTTGTTTCTTCGTTTCCTTCACAGATCTGAATTAATTTTTCCCAGATTTCCTTGGCAGTATGGCACATCATGATTTTGCTGAAGGTATTTTTGTCGAGTGTCTTGTACAGAATATCCTTCGCAACGTTGTCAAGATTGGCTTTCTTCTTGTCCTCACTTGTCCATTCATATCTTGGTTTTTCAAGCATCTGAGGTGCACCTTCGGTGATAGCATTAGCTGGATTTGGTTTTAAGATCTTTAATGGACCATCTGTGATGACATACCACATGTCATCATCTTGAGCCGCAAGATGAGCTTGCATTCTGATTTTCCAATAATCAAATTCTTCTTTTGAGAACATTGGAACTTTGCTGAAACGAGCCATGTCTATTAAATATTTTTCAGAACAACACTTGTTGAGGATCGGGTTGGGTTTAGAAGGGGGGGTTGAATAAACTCAACGGCAAACTTAAATAATTCTTCTGAATGATGTGCTAAAATCCTGTTAGAGATATTAGCAATTCTTGTTCAAGTTCAAAGACCAGCAGATCACAAGATAATGTGCGGAAACGATCTGTTGGTTAGTGGGTGAAAAATAGTAAAGCAGAAAAGCAGTAGATAGCACAAGCTTGGTTTGTTTCTGGAAGTTCGAAGATGAATCTTCTACGTCTCCCCTTCTTCTGTTTCCAGAAGGTATCATTAAAGACTTTGGTGAATACAGTACAACAGTTTTATGCACCCACTTCAACAGGACTTACCCTTCGCCTACTGAAACTCTTAGTTTCACAACTCAACTTCTTGGATGATCTTAAGTTCTGGAAAAGACTCTTTTCCAGTTACAAATTCTTCTATCAATGAAATAGTGAAGTGAATAGCTTAAGAAGATATAATGAAAATAGCTAGCACAATATGATCTCAATGATCAAGAATATGAAATGAAGCGTGTGCAGCTTTTTCAGTGTTGAGCTTTTGAGATAACTGAAAGTTCTATTGATGCTCAAATGATATTCTTTGATTTAGATTCGTTCACTTCTCTCTATTATTTAAAAGTGATTCGTCTCCATATATATAGACTTTATCCAACGTTAAAATCTGAACGGCTCTTTTGACTTTTCAGTGGTTCAGATTTATTGCTGAAAATGGACCCTGCAGAATACATTAAATGTAACGACCCATTACAGGCCCAGTGGACCGCCCATACGGCCCACTGCCAACCGACCCAAGGCTATCCCGATCTTGGGCTCCCTCTATGGGGCCTTTGTCCCTCACGGGCTTTCCATAGGCGTCGTATGGTTACTCATAGAACTTCTATAGTCCAGGCTATAGTTTGTGCCTTCCAAGAATGGAACCCAAGACCTCCCTGGATATAGCTCAATTGGTACAAGATATGTTGCCAAGTACCTTATATCCAGGGAGGTCTTGGGTTCCATTCTTGGAAGGCACAAACTATAGCCTGGACTATAGAAGTTCTATGAGTAACCATACGACGCCTATGGAAAGCCCGTGAGGGACAAAGGCCCCATAGAGGGAGCCCAAGATCGGGATAGCCTTGGGTCGGTTGGCAGTGGGCCGTATGGGCGGTCCACTGGGCCTGTAATGGGTCGTTACAATAAAAGGCGTGTGATCTTGGGTTCGATCCTGGGGAGGCACAAACTTAAGTTCATGGGCTTAAGAGTTCTATGAGTAACCCGTACGACGCCTATGGAAAGCCCGTGAGGGACAAGGCCCCATAGAGGGACCCCAAGATCGGGATAGCCTTGGGTCGATCGGGGCAGTGGGCCGTATGGGCGGTCCACTGGGCCTGTAATGGGTCGTTACATTAAAGCAATCAGTCTTAGTTCATACTAAAAATGGTAAACCGTCTTAAATGTTCTCGTACAACATTTAATGGCATTTAATGAAGCAATAAATGCTAGTATCACGTTAATAGATCAACGGTAATATTTAGAGACTTTGAGATACGCAAGATTCTGTTAGTGTATATTTCGAGTTTTGTATCCTTCTAGTTCTGGTTTTAGCTAAGAAGTCATTTGGTTAAGCAGTACTTGATAAGTGTTGCTACTGGTTTTAGCGCGATACAAGTGCTTCTGTTTTTCTGCTAATTTACATCTACTGGTTTTGTGGTAATCCAACATCTACTGGTTTTTCCTTAGCATCTCCACAACAAATTTAGTTCTAACACTTTGCACAACATACATGAACTTTTACTCATAGTAAACATAAGAACATATAATATAACAAGATCGATGAAGAAACAAAAGATCATACATGTATTTAGATCTTTAAAATTACCGAACCGACGATACCGAAGTGGAAAGGATGCGAGGGTTGATCCGGAATGATTTGTGGCTCGATTTTATTGAAGAAAATTGACGAAAACTTGCAGTAAAACTGAAGGGAAAGGGGGCGGATGCTCTTGCTTTTAGAACCCTAGGTTTTCTTCTAAAAAAATTAATTGAAATGTGTATGTGTGTGTTGTGTGATAACCGAAGTGTGTGTGTGTAAATGTGGGTGTGTGTGCGTGAGTTTTGATAGTGGGGAGGGGATTAGGGGTTGGAAAATAAATTGCTTAATTAATAATTAGCATGCTAATAAAATATAATTCCCACATTAATTTTACAAAAACTCCCCTAATTAAAATAAAGGCACATGTGACAACTCTTTAAAAGTTTAGAGTCATAAAATCACCGAATAATTAAATTAGGTTTTAAAAATGCTTACAACTAAATAAATCATTTAAAATGTTTTATTATTAACTGAAAATAAAATACCATATTATAAATCGCCAAACTCGTTGACGGTCTCTTTTCCTCGATTCAGCATCGAATAATCGCCTGAAACATGAAACTCGAGAAAACATTTTAACGTGCATCAATAAACATAAATAATTTAAAATAATGTAAATCGTAATTCATGCACGTTAAAAAATCATTTTAAACTTAAATTAACAATTAAATGAATGTATGGTTTTTACGTGTACTGATTTTGAGCTCTACAATTCCTCCCCCACTTAAATAAATTTCATCCTCGAAATTAATTCTTACCAAACAACTTCGGGTAGCGGTTCCTCATATCTGATTCGGTCTCCCAAGTGGCCTCTTCCACGGCTTGGTTCAGCCACCGGACTTTGACCAACTTGGTCACTTTTTTCCGAAGCCTCCGCTCTTGCCTGTCTAGGATTTGGATAGGTCTTTCCTCATACGACATATCCGGAGCAAATTGCAACGGCTCATAGCTCAACACATGAGAAGGATTTGCTAGGTATTTCCTCAGCATCGAGACGTGGTTAACATTGTGTACAGCGGCCAGATTCTGCGGTAGGGCTATACGATAAGCTAATGTCCCAAACCTGTCAAGAATCTCGAACGGTCCAATAAATCTCTGACTAAGCTTGCCTCTTTTCCCAAACCTCATAACACCCTTCATACGTGCTATCTTTACGAAAATGTGATCTCCTATGGCAAACTCAAGGTCCCTTATCCTCTTGTCAGCATAACTCTTTTGAAGACTCTGTGCGGTCTTCTTCCTGTCTCGAATCTTGACCACCATATCTGCAGTCTGATGAACAATCTCTGGACCAAGTTCTGAAATCTAACCGACCCCATGCCAATGAATCGGTGATCATCACTTCCTCCCGTACAGTGCCTCATAGGGAGCCATACCTATAGGTGATTGGAAGTTGTTGTATTGAACTCCATTAGAGGTAGCTTTGATTCCCAATTCTCGTGGAAGTCGATCACAAAAGCTCTCGAAAAATCTTGATCACACGCTCAGACTAGCCATCTGTCTGAGGATGGAACGTTGTGCTGAATAGCAACTTCGTCCCCTTGGTTGCATGTAAACTCTTCCAAAAGGACGATGTGAATCTCGGGCTGTCGGACACAATAGTAACTGGGATCCCGTGTAGGCGGACTATATCCTTGATATAGAGATCCGCATACTGCATCATGAAGAAAGTCGTCTTCACCGGCAAAAAGTGTGTTGACTTAGTGAGTCGATCCACTATAACCCAAATGACATTGGATCCTCTGACTGGCCTCGTCAAACCAACAACAAAGTTCATGGTGATATTCTCCCACTTTCACTCTGGGATAGGGAGTGGCTTAAGCAACCCAGCTGGCCTCTGATGCTCTGCCTTCACCTGCTGACAAGTGAGACATTCAGACACAAAACGGCGGATGTCTCGCTTCATATCTGGCCACCAATATAAAATCTACAAATCCTTGTACATCTTGGTAGCTCCTGGGTGGATGGAATATGGAGATGTATGTGCCTCTTTCAGGATATCATCTCTGATCGAATAAACACTAGGCACCCACATTCTCCCTTTATATCTCACAATACCATCAGACACAGTGTAGAGTACCCTGCCCTTGGCTTCATCCTTCAGTCTTCATTTTTGTAACTACTCATCTGAAGGCTGACCTCTACAGATTCATTCAATCAAAGAGAGAGTCCGCTTACACATGATCCCATGCCTTTAGGATAAACCTAGGAGCCATGATGCAGTATGCGGTATGCGGAGCTCTATATCATGGAGCCATGCCCTTAAGATAAACATAGGATCCATGCCCTTAGGATAAACCTCTAACCCAAAACTCTGAATCTTTGACTGAAGAACTCTGTACACTGACAGTTGTGCTATGACTGCAACCTTTCGGCTCAAGGCATCTGCAACAAAATTAGCCTTCCACGGATGGTAGCTAATCTCACAATCGTAGTTTTTCACTAACTCTAACCACCGTCGCTGTCTCATATTCAGTTTTTTCTGCGTGAAGAAGTACTTGAGACTCTTGTGATCGGTAAATACCTGGCATTTCTCGCTGTACAAATAATG
This sequence comes from Primulina eburnea, assembly GCF_022965805.1. NCBI lineage: Eukaryota > Viridiplantae > Streptophyta > Magnoliopsida > Lamiales > Gesneriaceae > Primulina > Primulina eburnea. The sequence continues at coordinate 16,099,026 of NC_133117.1, forward strand.
TCTCCAAATCTTCAACGCAAAGACAACGGCAGCTAACTCAAGATTATCAGTCGGATAATTCTTCTCATGCATTTTCAACTGTCTGGAGGCATAAGCTATAACCCGATCACGTACGCTGCATCAAGATTGCGCCTAACCCGAGCTTAGAAGCATCGGTGTATAACACAAAATCGCCTTGTCCTGCTGGCATGGCTAACACTGACACTGAAATAAGAGCTTGCTTCAATGTATAAAAGCTCTTCTGACATTCATTACTCCATATGAATTTAGCATTCTTTTTAGTCAATGAAGTGAGTGGCTTTGCTATCAAAGAAAATCCTTGAATGAACTTCTAGGTAGGAACCTGCTAAGCCTAGGAAGCTGCGGAACTTTGACGCATTCTGTGACACCTCTGACCTGTTTTAATAAAATAACAGCGGGATTTAAAATTTTCTTTAAAATGGAAGAAGTATTCAAAATATATCAAAAGTATATACATGATCAATGAAATGATACAACAAAATACAAAATATCATTTTTGTGATCATGTCCAAAATGCTATCAAAATAGTCTTCTTCCTTCCTTCTCTATATGCATATGACTCTGGTCCACAATCAACGTCTCGGCTCGTCTCGTCGCTCTTATCTGCATCACATGAAATAACTGAAATGAGTATAAAACTCAGCAATTGGAACTCTTACATAACAATGGATCTATATATCATACTCTGTAAAACATGGCTTTGAAATCATTAAATACCATCAACTCTTGAAACATGAATAATATAGCATAATATAACATTAAGATGGTATTTCTCTTTTCTCTGTTGGATTGATATCTATATAGTATCTCTGTCTCTGCACCTATATCCCATCGATATACATCGATAACTCTGAGGGATATAAGCCTATGGTCATTGATCAACTAATTGCATGCAATCTCTGACTATGTATCTATCAATCCAATAAATCATTTAAACTCTCTCTTTGGCATTAAATCAAACACTTTGAAGACTCTTTTCTCTTGTATTCCCTTTTTCACAATTGAGACATAAAATGCCTCTATAATATACGACAAAGTATGTCAATACATAACATGAATCAAATGAAGGGAATAGCACATTAAAACCATTGAAACACCATACATATAATATCATGTGAGCACAAGGAATGAAATTCCACTTACAACCACTTGGAACCTTGTATCTAATCTCTTGGTAGCAATCCTACAACAATAAACTATATATTGTACCATCAACATCTCAATAATCATAAACCCATATCAATTAATCCATAAAACCAACACCATCAACAAACCCAATACTTCCCCCAACACCAAAACCAAGAAATAATCAAAGCCACAAGCTTACCTTAGCTTCTAGAACCAACAAGAACCTTGTTCTCACCACAAATAACCAACAACCAGCTTGAATCAAAGATAGAAAATGAAAAGAATGGAACCCTTGCTCTCCCTTGAACAGAAGAATCGAGAAGAGTGAAGAAAGAATGAGAGAAATGAGCCAACTCTTCCATTTAATTTACATAATCTCGATAACACGCTTCTACTGTTCATCGACCGCAGGTGCACTGCCTCTCCGACCGCGGGTGCTCTATGCTCTCGGCAACTCATCCAAAAATCTGAAAATGTCGACCGCAGGTGCGGTGCATTCTCTACTGCGGGTGCGGTCTGATCTCGGCCAAAACACCGCGGGTGCGGTGGCTTACTGACCGCGGGTGCACTGACACCTGGAGCCAACAAGAAACTCTATGCAACGAAAATCGAATCGTAAAGCCACTTCTCTACATAATTCGGCAACACTCTCAACATGAAAGTTGAACCTCTATATCATATCTAACCATACCAATTGACCTCATACCAATCGGCTCAACATACGAATTACCATGAATTAAACCACCACGACGCTACAACACAGCTACACAACATCTAATATCAACAATACTATAAACCATAAATCACAAGTCTTAACAACAAAACTATACTAAACTCGACCAAATAGTCAATAATCATATGAAATCTTAGACCGTACCGTTCACCAGGCTTGGCTAGTACAATCTCCCCTCCTTAAAGGAATTTCGTCCTCGAAATTGACGTCACTGCGCAAACAACTCAGGATACTTCTGTTTCATCTCATCCTCTGGTTCCCGTGTGGCTTCTTCAATCAAATGATTCCTCCAAAGGACTTTAACAATGTCGATCTCTTTGTTTATCAATACTCTAACTTTGCGATCCAGAATCTGAACCGGAATCTCTTGGTACGTCAAATTCGGCGTCAAATCCAAAGGCTCGTGGCGAAGAACATGGGAAGGATTCGCAATATACTTCCTGAGCATGGAGACATGAAAAACATTATGAACTCTATCAAAATCTAGCGGTACATGGGAAGGATTCGCAATATACTTCCTGAGCATGGAGACATGAAAAACATTATGAACTCTATCAAGATCTAGCGGTAGGGCTAACCTGTAAGCTCGATCACCAACTCTGTCGAAAATCTCAAATGGGCCAATAAATCTCGGATTCAACTTTCCCTTCTTGCCAAACCGCATCACACCCTTAAGAGGTTCTATCTTAAAGAACACATGGTCGCCAACCTCAAACTGCAACGGTCTACGACGTACATCAGCAAAACTCTTCTGTCACGACTATGTTGTCTTCATCCTCTCTCGAATGATAGCAACAACATCAGCTGTCTGTTGGACCAACTCTGGACCCAACATCTTCCTCTCACCAATATCGTCCCAATACAAGGGCGATCTATACTTCCTGCTATAAAGTTCTTCATACGGTGCCATGCCAATCGTCGCTTGGTAGCTATTATTGTACGTGAACTCAACACGAGGCAATTTGGAATCCCAACTACCAGGATAATCGATAATACAAGCTCTGAGCATATCCTCTAGAATCTGAATAACTCTCTCTGATTGACCGTCGCTCTGGGGATGATATGTTGTACCTAAATGCTAACCGTGAACCCATAGCTCTGTGCAAACTCTTCCAAAACTCTGAAGTGAATCTAGGGCCACGATCAGACACGATCGACACAGGAACACCATGAATTCTAACAATCTCTGCTATGTACTCTTCGGCATACTGGTTCGTGGAATACGTCGTCTTGACTGGAAGAAAATGCGCTGATTTGGTCAACCGATCAACAATAACCCAAATAGAGTTAAAACCTTTCTGCGTTCTGGGAAGACCAGTCACGAAGTCCATCGTAATATGCACCCATTTCCATTGAGGAATCGGCAATGACAACAATGTCCCAGCAGGTCTCTGGTGCTCGATCTTCACCTGCTGACAAGTTAGGCACTGAGAAATAAACATGGCAATATCTTCATACCTGGCAACCAATAGAGTCTACGAAGATCCTGATACATCTTGGTGCCACCTGGATGTATCGAATATGGCGCGGTATGTGCCTCGGTCAAGACGTATCGCCGAATATCATCACCAATAGGAACACAAATACGCCTCTGAAGGTCACCAAACCATCTCCGTTCATCCCAAACTCTGAATTACCTCTCTCCTCTACTCTGGTTCTCAACTCTGTCAACTGTAAATCATTAACCTGCTCTCTACAGATCATGTCCGTCAAAGTAGCCCGAATGACCAACGCTGAAAAGCGAGCAATGGTTCCCGGAACCACCAAAGCTATCTCCTCTCGTTGCAAGTCCAACAACAACGGTTGCTGAATCATCGAACTCAAAGAAGAACTCGACTTACGGCTCAATGCATCTGCTACAACATTCGCTTTCCCTGGGTGGTAACTAATCGTCACATCATAGTCTTTGACAAGCTCTAACCACCGTCTCTGTCGCATATTAAGTTCTTTCTGGGAAAACAAATACTTCAAACTCTTGTGGTCCATGAAAATTTCACACTTTTCGCCATATAAGTAATGTCTCCAGATTTCAGGGCGAATACCACAGCTGCCAGCTCCAGATCGTGCGTAGGATAATTCTTCTCATAGTCCTTCAACTGGGGAGAAGCATAGGCTACAACTTTCCCACGTTGCATCAGCACTGCACCAAGACCTTTCTTCGACGCATCGGTGTAGACAACAAAGTCCTCTGAACCACTGGGCAATGCAAGTACCGGAGCTGTCGTCAACTTCTCTTTCAATTCTTGGAATCCACTTTGGCAATCATTAGACCACTCAAACTTCACAGTCTTCCTCGTCAGATTGGTTAGCGGCAAGGCAATCTTAGAAAAATCTGCAATGAAACGACGATAACAACCCGCCAAACCAAGAAAACTACGTACCTCTGATACAGTGGTAGGAATAGGCCACTTCTGAATCGCCTCGATCTTCACTAGATCAACCGCTATACCATCCTTTTGAGACAACATGGCCTAAGAAAGAAATCTGCTCCAACCAGAACTCACATTTCTTCAACTTAGCATACAACCTCTTCTCTCGCAACAACTGAAGAACAACTCTGAGGTGCTCTGAATGAAGCTCTCTGGTATTGGAATAAATCAATATGTCATCGATGAAAACAATGACAAAGCTATCCAAATACGGCTTGAACACTCGATTCATAATATCCATGAAGACTGAAGGAGCATTAGTCAGACCAAATGACATCGCAAGAAATTCTTAATGACCATACCTGGTCCTGAACGCCGTCTTAGGGATATCAGACTCCCTAACCTTCAACTGATAATAGCCAGATCGCAGATCGATCTTCGAAAACATGGTAGGCCCCTGTAGTTGGTCAAAAAGATCGTTTATCCATGGCAACGGATATTAATTCTTGATAGTCACTTTGTTGATCTCTCTATAATCAATGCAAAGCCGCAAAGACCCATCTTTCTTCTTGACAAAGAGAACCGGAGCTCCCCAAGGCGAAGAACTCGGCCGAATAATACCTTTATCCAATAGATCCTGCAACTGCGTCTTTAACTCTTTCATCTCTGAAGGGGCCATTCTATACGGAGCCTTAGAAATAGAAACCGTACCTGGAACTAGATCAATCACAAACTTCACATCTCTGTCTGGCGGCAAACCCGGCACATCATCCTGAAATACATCAGGAAACTATCTCACCACATCAATATCATCAATATTCAACTTAACCATTCTATCCACATCAACAATCGAAGCCAGAAACCCATCACAACCTCTAAACAACAACTTCTTAACCTCAAGACAAGAAATAAAAGGAAGGACCAGCTAAATACCTGCACTGGCGAGCACACCTTCCTTATTGTCATCATCTGCAAATTTCACCGTCTTAGCAATGCAATCAATCACTGCACGATAGGTTGATAGCCAATCCATGCCAAGTATAATATCAAATGCAACCATTGGAAAAACAATCAAATCAGCATAAACCACTCGCTCATCAATTTGAACTGAGCACGCATACACAATAGACGTCGAGCACAACACGTCCCACGAAGGCAAAACAACATTAAATTGGATGGGAAGAACAGAAGGAACTATGCCCAAAGACATCAAAAATAGTTAATACATAAAAGAATGAGTAGCACCTATATCAATCAATGTCGTAGCTACTCTGCCTGAAATTAAAATAGTGCTAGAGATCACAGAAGAATCATGGTTTATACCTTCCTTCGTCATGGTGAAGATGCGTCCATGCACCTTCTCTTTACTCGCTCCTCTTGGACTATCCTTGTCAATATGGCCTGCAGTGCCACATCGGTAACAAGTATGAGTACCAGATCTGCACTCTCCCCGATGATTCCTACCGCACTTGGGACACAACGGCTTCTCGGGATCAAATGGAACTGCCGGTGCTTTCGGGCTCGACTCTATCTTGCTTTTCCCTTTGAAATGGCCTTTTCCTCTTTGGTTCGAACCCTGGCCTCTTTGAGCAATAGCCTGTTGCCTCGCATGTCTCTCTCTAGCAATTTCTTTCTTGTCTTGCTCGGCCAACAAAGCCTTAGCCACAATCTATATGAATGTCACCGCCTTCGACATATTGATGTCCCTTCTGATCTCTGCTCTAAGGCCTCTAATGAAATGAGCACCCATGTCTTTGTCGTTGGAAGAAATATATGTGGCAAACAGACAGCCCTCCTTGTACATCAAAATATACTCATCAACATTCATACCTCCCTGTTGAAGCTCCAAAAACTCAGTCACCTTACGAGCTCGAAGTGCATCTGGGAAGTACTTGTCATAGAAAAGATCAGTAAAATCTTGCCACTTCAATGCCGGTACATCAACACCTACCTTGGTAGCATTCCACCAAATGCGTGCAGCTTTGACTAACATGAACAATGCACAACTGATTATGTCCTTGTCTTCAAAGTTAAGATGATCAAAAATAGCCTCAAGTGCCTTGATCCACTCTACTGCCACCAACGGATCAGTGCTTCCTGCAAACTCAGGTATATCCATCCTCTTGAAAGTAGTAAATATCCCATCGGTTCCAACTGCTTGAGCCGCTTGGCCTCTCCCTTGGCCTCTACCTTGACATGTACCTTGCAAACGGAGCAACTGCTGAATCTGCTCACTATGGACCTTGGCTTGCTCTTTCAGTAACTTGCCGAACTCGTCGACAACTCTCGATGAAGAACTATCCTCACCCTCTGCGGCTTTCCTCTCAGGAGGCATACTCCTACAACGTGCTCACACAATACATATCAATAGATAAAAATGAATAGATGTAGAAGAAGACATACCCGGACCGTTGAAAGTAGACGAAGTCATATGCATTGGTCCGAAGAACGTTGCTCTGATACCACTAAATGTGACACCTCTGACCGGTTTTAATAAAATAACAGCGGAATTTAAAATTTTCTTTAAAATGGAAGAAATATTCAAAATAAATTTCAATGTATATCAAAAGTATATACATGATCAATGAAATGATACAACAAAATACAAAATATCATTTTTGTGATCATGTCCAAAATGCTATCAAAATAGTCTTCTTCCTTCCTTCTCTATATGCATATGACTCTGGTCCACAATCAACGTCTCGGCTCGCCTCGTCGCTCTTATCTGCATCACATGAAATAACTGAAATGAGTATAAAACTCAGCAAGTGGAACTCTTACATAACAATGGATCTATATATCATCCTCTGTAAAACATTGTAATGCCCAAGAATTATAGAATTGATAAACCAAGATTGTTAATTTTTGTTAATGTAAGACTCGAAAGATATGAGAATGCATGACATGCAATGAGGGAAGAAAGATTTTAGAAACCAGGTGTTGCATGATCAGAAAGCTAGAATTTAAAAGTTTGCACGACCGCACCCGCGGTGCTAGCACGACCGCACCCGCGGTGCATGTGCAGAAAATGAAGTACAAATCCCGTAGACACACCGCACCCGCGGTATTAGACGGAGCGCACCCGCGCTGATGACACCGCACCCGCGGTCTTGCAAGAAGCGCACCCGCGGTCAAGCTTCGGGAAATCTGGATAGAATCGACGAGACAGGACCGCACCCGCGGTGCGACGTGCAACATGAAAAATGAGACACGTTTCAGAATTTGCATGCAATATATATATAGATGTTTGACATGTTATTTCTTCATAAATTCAGAAGGGAATCGAAAGTTGGGAGAGAAGTTGATTTCTTAAGTTAGAATTTGATTTACAAAGAATCCGTCTATCAGAATTCGAATCTGAACGCAGCAGCGTGTTCCTCTCGACACGAACTACACAAGGACGTAAGTTTTGTTACGTTTTGAGATGTTTTGAGAATATGATGTTGCTAGAATTGCATATGATTCAGAGATGGTATTTCTGCTACCGTAGATATTATAGAACTGAAGACAGATTAAAGAACAGACTGTTTATGTAATTGTTATGATTTGTGAAAGATATTGACTGAGATTTTGATATCAGAATTGTGTATTACTGATTTTGAATATACCGATATTCAGATTATGAGTTCTGATATTAATTATGTGATGTTCAGATTGACGGGGTTATTCAGATTGTATTATTATGCCGTCGAAACATTAGTTGATTTAGATTGATCATATTCAGATATGATTTCGATTAGATTGTGATATTATTGATATGACTCAGATTGTATTTCGTTCAGATATTGATCAGATTATATACTGAATTGATTATTGATCAGAACAGATTGTATATTGAGTTATTCACTGATACAGCGTATTCGATATTGTCATTTCAGATTCGATATGGACAGAGTTGAATACAGGTCATCTTCTTCGTCAGACCGGGACGACAAAGGTATAATTCATGTGATATTCGGGAAGAAACAACTCAATCGAGATCATCCTTGAGTTGCCCAAGAAATCACATACTATATTCTTGTTTATGTTTTATCTTATTATGCTTGGTTTACAGATTCTGTATTCATGCATTAAGATAGGAAAGTCTTGACAGATCAGCGAGACTTCTAGATGTTCGGCGATATCCCAGCTTAGGGGAAGATCACCGGCCCTATTGTAGACGTGGATACAGATCAGGCCGAAGTCTAGGAATAAGACGTACAGCACCTCGATTGGGAGGGTAGGTGACAGACAGTGACGTCTTATTCACACCGGGATCCCTAGAGTTATAGAACGAGTCAAGTCTAGACATGATTTGATTAGAATTGCATGCTTATATGGATGTGGCTCCTAGATCATGGGACCCATCATTACTGCTTTCAGTTGGATTAGCATGTTTTATGATTAAGATTGTTTATATGCATGTTTATCTGAATTGAGTTGCATGCTTATTTGATTAATTTCATAGACTATGAAATAGATTGTTTCTATACATGATAGCATGTTTTATGATTTAGTTTGTTTATATACATGCTTACCATGTTTTATACTGGGATTTATTCTCACCGGAGTTATCCGGTTGTTGTCTTGTTTTGTATGTGTGCATGACAACAGGTGGGGCTGGATCAGGGTCGAGATGACGATGAGAGAAGACGAGTTAGCGTGGTGATTCCGGACTTGTAGCAGACTTGGTTTATTATTTGAATTTAGTAATTGAACCTTAGACTTAAGTTGTACACTATTGTACTTTTCTACTGAACTGTAGTTTTTATACAGAGATGTATATTGTTTAGATTACATTACCTTCCGCAGTTATATTTTAAAAAGAAAAATTTTTAGACCCTGTTTTATCGTAATTGATAATTAAATCCCAAAGATGATTAATAAGACAGATCAGCGTCCGGGTCCCCACAACAGGTGGTATCAGAGCTGATAGTTCCTTGAGACTTAGATTATCAGAGCGATAGATCCTTTAGATTGAGATAATCAGAGTTGATAGATTCTTCAGATTGAGATAGCAGAGAATGAGCGGGGTAGATTGAATTGTTTGTCCTTGCATGTGTTTATTTCAATGTTGACTACATTGTGTGTGCTAGCATGATTTATTGCTTTCCCTATTACATGTTCCTTGTTATCTGAGTTGTTTGCAGCATGTAATCACTATGCCTGGATCAGAACCGAGCCTGAATCAGAGGTATATGATCAGAGGAGGGCTGAGACAGATTATACAGATTGTACATTGATTTGTTTGATATTCAGATATACCGCCTCGGAGATTTCCAGAAAGGGGTAGTACTTTGTCTGAACAGCGAGATGCATCAGAAGCTCAGCTAGAAGAAAAGATGAAAGAATTTGAGTTATTACAGCCGCCGATTCTGAGTGGTACGGAGACATCTGAAGACTGTCAGAACTGGTTTGATGATATAGAAATCTTGTTTGATTTACTTGATTGTACAGATGAACAGAGAGTTAAAATGGTGCCTTACCAGTTACGAGAAGCCGCCAGGAGTTGGTGGATTACCAGTACAAGAATGTGGGCACAGAGAGGTACAGTGATGTCGTGGGAAATATTCAGAACTGAATTCTATCGAAGATTTTTCTCAGCTTCGTACCGAGAGGACAAGAAATTAGAATTTGAGAATTTGAGCCAAGGGCAGCTAAATATTGACGCATATATTGCTAAATTCTCGACTCTAATGCGTTTTGCTCCTCATTTAGCTGGAAATGATGAAGCTATAGTAAATCAATTCATCAGAGGGTTGAATTCAGAGGTAGTTGCATTCATGAATTTGCAACGACCCTACCATTTTGCTGACATCCTGAGTAGAGCAAAGAGAGCGGAGGCGAGTCTGATTAGACAATTGACAAGGTTGTGTGTGAAGCCACCCCAGACACAGCAATCCCCTCTTTGATATGATCACGGTGGTACGAGTGGGAAGCAAGATGCGCTGAAAACTCGAAAGAAGCCATTTAAGAAATTGGGAAGTGGTTCCTCTAGCTCCAGTGGTTCTAGCCCGAGTTATGTTGGCGTGTATTGCAGCACTTGCGGAGGAAGACATCCCACGGAGCTATGCCAGGGAGTTACTGGTAGTTGTTGTATCTGTCGACAGCCGGGGCACTTTGCTAGAGTTTGTCCCCAGAGAGGTTCCCGAAGATTTCAGGGAGCAGGACCATCTGGATAGGGTGATCGAAGAACAGCCCCAGGAGACACTTGATGATATAGTCACAGGTACTGTTACTCTATGATTATGTTGCATATGTATTGATGTATACTAATGCATTCATTATGAGTACCTTCGACAGAACTGCATTGATATATGTTGTACCTGTTAAGTCTGGTTGTACTGTAGTATTGATTCCTGTATTCTGGGAAAAGAAAGATAGATATCAGAGATTTCTGTGAAATATCATAAACTACAGTAAGATAAGAATGAGATCGAGTTAGATTAGGATGTACTTGTGTTTCAGATTTGATTGCATTATTGATAATAATATGCTAAACAAGTACAGAACTCGAGTATAAGATTTAGACCAGATATGGCTGATGCGTGCAGATTTCAGGATAAGGATTCTAGAGTTAGAATTCCTGTAATATTTAGATTGTATATGACTCAATTAGTACAGAAAGGAGCAGATTGCATCCTTATGTATTCAGTAGACCAGTGAAATTGAGTTTAGTATTGACAGATTGGTCAATATTATACAAATTGGCTAATGTTTGCCTAGATCAGATTTCAGACTTGTTTTATATCAGACAGATAGATTTTAGAAGTGAATTGAGATTAGATACTGATTGTTGTTTTAGAATTCAGAACAAAATGTTATTGAGTGTACAGAATAATACAGAATGAATTGAAAGATCAGTAGAAGAGTACCAACCAGGAGTTACATCTGATTTAGTTTTCTCTTTGGTATGTGTCAGTATCTTCAGAGATGTTCTGATGATTTTATACTCATTGTCTCTATGAGATTTGATATAATTGCAGTATTTGATTGATCGAATCGAATACCTGAAGATTTTATTGAATATTCTGAGAACTGTGATGATTGTATACAGAAATTATTCATATAAAAATCATAATTGAAACAGATGGTATTCAGAATATGTGATATCTGCAGTTTGTATACCGATTCATTTGCACAGTTGAAACAGAAATCAGTGACTGTAAAAGACACAGGTAACAGATATATCAGAATTAGCAGAGATGTCAGAAAGTCAGAATTGCTGAGTTTTACAGATTTTTCTTATTCTCTTATTCCCTTATTATGTTATATCTGCTTGGGTATTGTGATTACTCTAAATCAGTATGTGAGACATCTTATATTGTTTGGAAGCATATTCTATGTGCAGATGAGATATGGCAGATGATTTGGGCACTGTGAAGATTGATCAGTAGTCAGAATTATCAGTATTGCCAGCAATCGTTATTTTATGAGTTTTATTAAACTCACTAGATCTTTATAGGCTGTTTTTATCTCGAATCTGACTGATATTACTGTAGTTTGCATGTATGTTTGATACAGAATATTGTAAACAGTTGGGAGTTGCAACAGTTCAGAAATATGATCAGAATGCTCAGAATTGTATTTCGATAATCAGAACAGAGTTTCGATTTGAGCAACCGATATGTGATGTGTGTTTGTATAAGATTGATTACCTGGTGATATCAGAATGTTTCAGACTTGTATAACAGAACTGATATTTATAATCAGAGCCGAATACCAGGTAGGTATTTTTTCTTTATTTTATATTATTACTGATTTGTTTATACAGAATAGTTCGAATCCAGAATCACAGATAGTGTCAGAACCGCACAATAGTGAAGTCAATTTTCATTCAGATGTTTGCGAATTTATTATATTCGAACAGATAGTGGTGATATAAACAAATTAGATCAGTTATGGCAGAAATTGTACAGAAATGTTGGCAGAAATTGTACTGATAAGTCTGAATTGCTAACAGAAGAAGATAGGAAGATAGAAATCAGAAGATTTGTTTCAGAATATGTATATTTCGGAATAGAAATGGGAGTACATTTCTATGGTTTTCGTAATGACATTACAGCCATTTTTTTTTTTTTTTGATTTTGATATGATATGAATCTGATTGACAGATTTCTCAATCTATATCTATCAGTTTGTACCAGATTACGTACAAACAGAACTAGATGACATAGATCGATGTTAAAGAAATAATCAGATGGATTAGAATATTGAATTAGATGATATCAGATTGTGATTTTAATGGAGTTGTACTTGTGATAGACTCTATCATAAGCTCTCTTGTGCAGATTTATTACAGTTTAGCAGGTAGTCAGAGACATTGACAGATGGTCAAGGTGTAATAATCAGATATTGGCAGATATTGGTAGGACTTTAGTGCTGGATATTAGCACTAGTTATCTAGATAGTTCAGCATGAATAGATTTAAGCCACCAACGTCGGATGATGACGATTGATATTTGAAGATAAAGACTGAATATATCCTGGATTGGGATAAGCAAATATGATAACGACTACGACTACAAGTAGTATTGTTTTGTTATAAATTATAAATGGTTTATACAGATGTTGTATAACCAGCATGGCAAGATTGATTCTGTCAGAGTTAGTTTAAGAAGTATTATGATAGGATACTTCATGAATTCTTATTCCAGACTGGAATCAGAGAGTTGAGTTCGAGTTGAACTCGAGTATACATTTCTTCTCGTATAGCTGAATTGATTACTTGAGAGTTCGAGGACGAACTCAGATCTAAGAGGGGGAGAAATGTAATGCCCAAGAATTATAGAATTGATAAACCAAGATTGTTAATCTTTGTTAATGTAAGACTCGAAAGATATGAGAATGCATGACATGCAATGAGGGAAGAAAGATTTGAGAAACCAGGTGTTGCATGATCAGAAAGCTAGAATTTAAAAGTTTGCACGACCGCACCCGCGGTGCTAGCACGACCGCACCCGCGGTGCATGTGCAGAAAATGAAGTACAAATCCCGTAGACACACCGCACCCGCGGTATTAGACGGAGCGCACCCGCGTTGATGACACCGCACCCGCGGTCTTGCAAGAAGCGCACCCGCGGTCAAGCTTCGGGAAATCTGGATAGAATCGACGAGACAGGACCGCACCCGCGGTGCATGTATGACCGCACCCGCGGTGCGACGTGCAACATGAAAAATGAGACACGTTACAGAATTTGCATGCATTATATATATAGATGTTTGACACGTTATTTCTTCAGAAATTCAGAAGGGAATCGAAAGTTGGGAGAGAAGTTGATTTCTTAAGTTAGAATTTGATTTACAAAGAATCCGTCTATCAGAATTCGAATCTGAACGCAGCAGCGTGTTCCTCTCGACACGAACTACACAAGGACGTAAGTTTTGTTACGTTTTGAGATGTTTTGAGAATATGATGTTGCTAGAATTGCATATGATTCAGAGATGGTATTTCTGCTACCGTAGATATTATAGAACTGAAGACAGATTAAAGAACAGACTGTTTATGTAATTGTTATGATTTGTGAAAGATATTGACTGAGATTTTGATATCAGAATTGTGTATTACTAATTTTGAATATACCGATATTCAGATTATGAGTTCTGATATTAATTATGTGATGTTCAGATTGACGGGGTTATTCAGATTGTATTATTATGCCGTCGAAACATCAGTTGATTTAGATTGATCAGATTCAGATATGATTTCGATTAGATTGTGATATTATTGATATGACTCAGATTGTATTTCGTTCAGATATTGATCAGATTATATACTGAATTGAGTATTGATCAGAACAGATTGTATATTGAGTTATTCACTGATACAACGTATTCGATATTGTCATTTCAGATTCGATATGGACAGAGTTGAATACAGGTCATCTTCTTCGTCAGACCGGGACGACAAAGGTATAATTCATGTGATATTCGGGAAGAAACAACTCAATCGAGATCATCCTTGAGTTGCCCAAGAAATCACATACTATATTCTTGTTTATGTTTTATCTTATTATGCTTGGTTTACAGATTCTGTATTCATGCATTAAGATAGGAAAGTCTTGACAGATCAGCGAGACTTCCAGATGTTCGGCGATATCCCAGCTTAGGGGAAGATCACCGCCCCTATTGTAGACGTGGATACAGATCAGGCCGAAGTCTAGGAATAAGACGTACAACACCTCGATTGGGAGGGTAGGTGACAGACAGTGACGTCTTATTCACACCGGGATCCCTAGAGTTATAGAACGAGTCAAGTCTAGACATGATTTGATTAGAATTGCATGCTTATATGGATGTAGCTCCTAGATCATGGGACCCATCATTACTGCTTTCAGTTGGATTAGCATGTTTTATGATTAAGATTGTTTATATGCATGTTTATCTGAATTGAGTTGCATGCTTATTTGATTAATTTCATAGACTATGAAATAAATTGTTTCTATACATGATAGCATGTTTTATGATTTAGTTTGTTTATATACATGCTTACCATGTTTTATACTGGGATTTATTCTCACCAGAGTTATCCGGCTGTTGTCTTGTTTTGTATGTGTGTATGACAACAGGTGGGGCTGGATCAGGGTCGAGATGACGATGAGAGAAGACGAGTTAGCGTGGTGATTCCGGACTTGTAGCAGACTTGGTTTATTATTTGAATTTAGTAATTGAACCTTAGACTTAAGTTATACACTATTGTACTTTTCTACTGAACTGTAGTTTTTATACAGAGAAGTATATTGTTTAGATTACATTACCTTTCGCAGTTATATTTTAAAAAGAAAAATTTTTAGACCCTGTTTTATCGTAATTGATAATTAAATCTCAAAGATGATTAATAAGACAGATCAGCGTCCGGGTCCCCACAAACATGGCTTTGAAATCATTAAATACCATCAACTCTTGAAACATGAATAACATAGCATAACATAACATTAAGATGGTATTTCTCTTTTCTCTGTTGGATTGATATCTATATAGTATCTCTGTCTCTGTACCTATATCCCATCGATATACATCAATAACTCTGAGGGATATAAGCCTATGGTCGTTGATCAACTAATTTCATGCAATCTCTGACTATGTATCTATCAATCCAATAAATCATTTAAACTCTCTCTTTGGCATTAAATCAAACACTTTGAAGACTCTTTTCTCTTGTATTCCCTTTTTCACAATTGAGACATAAAATGCCTCTATAATATACAACAAAGTATATCAATACATAACATGAAACAAATGAAGGGAATAGCACATTAAAACCATTGAAACACCATACATATAATATCATGTGAGCACAAGGAATGAAATTCCACTTACAACCACTTGGAACCTTGTATCTAATCTCTTGGTAGCAATCCTACAACAATAAACCATATATTGTATCATCAACATCTCAATAATCATAAACCCATATCAATCAATCCATAAAACCAACACCATCAACAAACCCAATACTTTCCCCAACACCTAAACCAAGAAATAATCAAAGCCACAAGCTTACCTTAGCTTCTAGAACCAACATGAACCTTGTTATCACAACAAATAACCAACAACAAGCTTGAATCAAAGATAGAAAATGAAAAGAATGGAACCCTAGCTCTCCCTTGAAGAGAATAATCGAGAAGAGTGAAGAAAGAATGAGAGAAATGAGCCAAATCTTCCATTTAATTCACTTAATCTCGAAAACACGCTTCTACTGTTCATCGAACGCAGGTGCGCTGCCTCTCCCAACGCGGGTGCGCTATGCTCTCGGCAACTCATCCAAAAATCCCAAAATGACGACCGCGTGTGCGCTCTGGTCTCTGCCCAAACACCGCTGGTGCGCTACACTTTGCACCGCGGGTGCGCTGAGGCTATTGGACAACATCCAAAAATCTGAAAACGTCGACCACAGGTGCGGTGCCTTCTCTACCGCGGGTGCGGTCTGATCTTGGCCAAAACACCACGGGTGCGGTGGCTTACTGACCGCGGGTGCACTGACACCTGGAGCCAACAACAAACTCTATGCAACAAAAATCGAATCATAAAGCCACGTATCTACATAATTCGGCAACACTCTCAACATGAAAGTTGAACCTCTAAATAATATCTAACCATACCAATTGACCTCATACCAATCGGCTCAACATACGAATTACCATGAATTAAACCAACACGACGCTACAACACAGCTACACAACATCTAATATCAACAATACTATAAACCATAAATCACAACTCTTAACAACAAAACTATACTAAACTCGACCAAATAGTCAATAATCATATGAAATCTTAGACCTGTACCGTTCACCAGGCTTGGCTATTACACATTCTTTGGCTCAACACATTCCTTAACTGCTTCCACCTTGGCTGGATCAACCTCGACACCCCATCGAGCTAAAATTGCACTGTGGAATCCCCAATAAAAATATGGTTTTCTATGCTCGAAAATTAATCGCAAGTGCATGATTTCAAATAATATTATGATGTATGAGAGTACGAGTATCGTTCCACTGGAGACTGTATTTTACAATTATTATTTCCAGTTATCAAATCTTTAGCGACGAAATTTGAATAATTGTTTATGACTACTAAAATTAAATAAAAAAATCAGATAAAATTCAAGAATTTAATAATGAGATATAGAATCTAGACCAATTAATTAAATTTCAATGAGAAATGAATTTGTCGGGAATCTCGATTCACCTACCCCTCGTTATTTACTTAAGTCATTCGATAGTGATCTATGCTTCCGACAGGATTACCTATTCAATTGAACACGCTCTCTCGAGATATGCCAAACTAATTCTACTCAGTGAAGTAATTAAATGTCTTTAATTATCTATAAAGATTGAATCTCATATCGATCTATGAAATCACATAGTTTTCGCCCTACCGGTCTATGACATCGGCACGTATCCAATTTCATATGTTTACGTAAACTGTGTTAGAGTAGGTGTCCATCGAGCCAACTGTTGGTCGAGGGTTCATGTTAAGCTCTATGTACAAACGATCTTTATTTTAATAATATTTGAAATTATTGTTTTGGCATATCTTTATCTGTATACTCATGCTAGTTGCATAGATAAAGTCCTTGAATATACAAATAGTAGAAAGAATATGAGATTCTCATATGATGAGTATCATGAAACTCATATTTTGAATACTATATATTCTAAACAGTTCCTAGTCGATTCAGCCGCCGCTAAGAAGGATATAGGCCGCTCGAGTTCGAGACTAGTATCTGCGATGTGAGTACCATGTTTCATTGGTAGGGGACATTGTGATGTCCGAACATGCAGATAGGTGCTCCTTGTAGATTACACTGAACAACCCTCCATAAAGGACTTTCCAACTGGTTCTCACTTATCGAGTGGAAACGTCCTAGTTTATGGTTGTAGCCATTATTCCTTATGACCTGGGACAACATTGAGACTCTATATGCTAGCATTGCACTTTGACTTTTTTACCGACTCTCATGGGGTCATCAGGTGGCAAGGTTGGGTGTTTTGTCGAGACATATAGGAGTCTATGCATTGTAGTCGGGGATTCACCGCTTACCTTCGGGTATGGATATCTTATGTGATCTCATGCATATGTAGTACGAAATCTCTGATCAGAATATAGTGGTAATTTTGAAAGGGGTTTCATAGATTACATCATCGATGCAACTACGACATGACACATAGTATCGATTCTTTGACAGCTCTCGATATACCAATAGTTGTCGAATCGGTCGGGATATATGAGTTGAAGGGACCGTACTGTACGCTAACCATAATTGAATGGTTCTTGCAGGTACTATCATTTGATACCTAGGGAATCATGTAAGCGATGCTGCTAGGCATTTAACATGATTGGTTGGGTACTATCAGACTTGAGTTATGACGTTCTTGTTATCAAGGAGTTGATAATTAAGAATGGAGCAATTGGGATATGCTCGTATAAGGACATGTTTAGTCCGAATCACATGGAGATGTGAACCCACGGCAAAGTTGTATCAATGAACCATTGAGGGCCACACAAGTACTAGCTTTCTAGATCCCGTTGAGAAGTAAAATAATTCAATGTGTTGAACGGCTTATAAAGGAGTCTATAAGCGTAAGAAAAAATAGAAGTATGACTTCTATAAGGGGAATGTAACTTTTAATTTGTGGAAGTGTTCCTAAATTAAAAGTTGGCCAAATAAATAATGTATTTGAAAATTGTGATTTTATTAAACATTATTATGGACTAAAGTAAATTAATTCAAGTGTTGAATTAATTAAACAATAGTGGGCCTAGTAAAGTCCAAGTAATTAAATTAACTCAATTTTTGAATTATTTAAACAACATTGGGCCTTGTAGAGCCCGATTAGAAATAATTATTAAACTAGTGGACTTGAGTAAAATCAAGTAATGGTTAAATGGCCTCAAATATGTTTGAGACATTTAAATAAAAGTCCATGGGCCTTGTAATTATTACAAGCCCTAGTAGAAAGCATGCAAGAGAGGTGAATGGTTGGAGGCAACTTTTTCAATATCCAAGGCATGGCATGCACATGCTTGTTTTTGTTTTTAATACACGAAGAAAATTAACTCTGCCTCTCTCCTCCAATGCTCTTGGCCTAAATTTCCAAGCATATTCTCCTTAATTTTTGTTCTTCATTTGTTGAAGAAAACATTCTCTTCTCAAAGAAAAATACCTTACATTTTCTATTGCAAGTGTAAGGTGGATTTAGCTTGTTGGTGGTGGGCTTGATTTTGAAGAAAGGAGTCCAAAAGCAAGGTGAAGCTTGTAGATTGTCTACCTTCAAGAACTAAGTTGTTTACAAATTAGTTGGAGCCATAATCAATCCTTGTTATTGATAGGTAAAAGCTCTAAACACCCTATGAATGTCATATTGTGTTTTTCGTATTTGCTACACATTATAAGATTAGGGTACTCGGTTTTCTTGTTGAAATTTTTTTTTTGAAAACTTCCGTTGTGCATTAGGCACCTTAACCAATCCCCTTTCAAGTGGTATCAAGAGCTATGGTTACAATTTTGGTGTAGCAAATACATGATATTATGTTGAAGTCTATTTCTAATCGCATGAGACAATCAAAACAACAAATCGAAGGCCGGTTTTTGGGGCATTTTTGATGCTGCCCATTTCGGGCTGCCCGCGTGCACATTTTGGGCAGCAAGGGCAGCCCCCGAACACCCCTTTGAAAACAAAAATTTGTTGGCTAGAATCCGGCGACGGAGCTTCGGCGACCGCGATGACGACTATGGTTTCCAAAAGTGTTTTAAAATATAAAAGTGTCACGGGCCTTGAAATTGTTGGGCCATTATTAGATGGCTAACACAATTTGTGAATTTAAATGGGCCAAAATGTTTTTGGTGAAAAATGATTTTTTGGTCCCTTAAGTTTCAATCCACAAAAGTTGTACATATTATCTCATAAAATAAATAATTGAAGTTGGACTTGAATTATTTATAGTAAATGGTGATTTACAAGAAATTCGGTTATAAATAAATTAATTAGAAAGTAGACAAAAGAGTTTGTATACTTTGTTAATTTAGTTTATAATCGTGGCGGTTAGTGATTGGATCAAGATATATAATATTGGATCAATTAATTATTGTGATAATTAATTGATGGTGTATGATATGTGATATTATGCATGAATGATGATTAAAAGCCCAAGCCCAATTTGCTAGGTGTATGCTAGGATATTTTGTGTTGAATGATTGTAATAATTGTCAATTTATAAAGTGGGTTTGGTTTAAGGCCCGTTCCCACCCCATGAGATGTATCCCTATTTGCCATGGATATTTAATTGTAAATATTAATATAGTGGAAGATCAAGATTGGAAGATGGTGACCTTGATGATTATGAAGATCGAAGACATGTAAATATTGGAAGCTTGTGCAATAGTTGCATTTGCATCCTATGCATTTCCCTAGGATTGGACCTAGGCCCGTGTTTAGCTCACACGGTCCATTAGTGTTGAGGCAATTGATCATCCTTGTTTTGTTTACTGTTTATAATATATGCATGATATGTTATAAGTAATGAGTTTGTGCGTTATTATTATGATAATAACAAATTTGCATGAATCCGCCAAACATACGATCAAACATGGCGAGTTTTTAAATAAAATTAATGATGAGACCTTTCAAAATTAAAAACACTCATTTTGAAGAAGATTCAAAGTTAATATCAAGACCGAAAAGGGGAATTATAAAGTTGTTTATAATTTCCATGTCTTTCATCGACAATGGGTACATGATGAACGCTACTCGTGTTCGGGGCTCGGCTCATGTTATTGGGGGGCCCTGGACACCGGAAAGCTGTGACATCCATTGACATGGTGATGTGAACTACGTGGAACTCCCATTAATTCGGCCCATATTTTTAGGGAACTTGTGGCGACCGTCCATTAAGGTTCAACATCGATGGGTAAGGCTTGACACGTAAAGATGAACGACGTAATATTATTGGGTCCTAATCAAAAGTGAGACAAAATTTTACGTAGAGTGTTGCATGGAGATGCAATTGGAAACTTGATGCGAACACGGATGGTCAAGCCCAAGGAAAGCGTGGGACCCTTTAGAGTTGCCGGAGAGACCAATCACGAGGGGACAACTGAATAGATTGAAGGAAGCATTGCAGGGGCTTATGAGCAAGGAAAAAGGACTTACAAGCGAGGTGCAAAGTGCTGAACGGTTCGTGATGGAGGGGAGTATGTTTGGGAGCCAAACGAACATTATTCAAGTGATAAATGAAGAAGAGTCCAGAAGTATCGGCGCCCGAGCGGCCAAATTTTACCGCCCGAGCACCACACTTACTCTCGAAGGAGAAAAATTCCAGAACGCGTCGCGCTCGAGCGGTCACATTCCACCGCCCGAGCGCGAATAATACAGAACCTTTGCCGCTCGAGCGGCAATATCCTTCCGCCCAAGCGTGAGCCAGTTGCGATAAAGTCTTCAGTTTCCTAGTTTAGAGTTTTGATTATTTTTATAATTAGATTTCATATATTTGGAAGATGGTGACATTGATGATTATGAAGATCGAAGACATGTAAATATTGGAAGCTTCTGCAATAGTTGCATTTGCATCCTATGCATTTCCCTAGGATTGGACCTAAACACGGGCCATTAGTGTTTAGGCAATTGACCATTCTTGTTTTGTTTACTGATTATAGTATATGCATGATATGTTATAAGTAATGAGTATGTGCGTTATTATTATAATAATAACAAAGTTGCATGAATCTGCCAAACATACGATCAAACATGGCGAACTTTTAAATAAAATTAATGATGAGACCTTTCAAAATTAAAAACACTCATTTTGAAGAAGATTCAAAATTAATATCAAGCCCGAAAAGGTGAATTATAAAGTTGTTTATAATTTCCATATCTTTCATCCACAATGGGTACATGATGAACGCTACTCGTGTTTGGGGCTCGGCTCATGTTATTAGGGGGCCCTGGACACCGAAAAGATGTGACATCCATTGACATGGTGATATGAACTACGTGGAACTCCCATTAATTTGGCCCATATTTTTAGGGAACTCATGGCGACCGTCCATTAAGGTTCAATATCGATGGGTAAGGATTGACACGTAAAGATGAACTACGTCATATTATTGGGTCCTAATCAAAAGTGAGACAAAATTTTACGTAGAGTGTTGCATGGAGATGCAATTGTAAACTTGATGCGAACACGGATGGTCAAGCCCGAGGAAAGCGTGGGACCCTTTAGAGTTGTCGGAGAGACCAATCACGAGGGGACACTGAAGAGATTGAAGGAAGCATTACAGGAGCTTATGAGCAAGGAATAAGGACTTACAAGCAAGGTGCAAAGTGCTGAACGGTTCGTGATGCAGGGGAGTATGTTTGGGGGCCAAAGGAACATTATTCAAGTGATAAATGAAGAGGAGTCCAGAAGCATCGGCGCCCGAGCGGCCAAATTTTACCGCCCGGGCACCACACTTACTCTCCAAGGAGAAAAATTCCAGAACGCATCGCGCTCGAGCGGTCACATTCCACCGCGCGATCGCGAATAATACAGAACCTTTGCCGCTCGAGCGGCAATATCCTACCACCCGAGTGTGGGGACCCGGGCTCTAATTCTTTTTCTTGGGATTAAATGGATCGTTATTCTAAAATGTGGGTCAATTTTTCGCTTTTTACATTAAATCAAATGTAACTAAACAAGCATAAGTTCTTTATTTATTTTACAACATACAACAGAAGATACATGTCTTATTCTATATACAACTAGTGTTCACTACCATCTATAAACAAAAGATAGTCCAAAGCTAATAAAAAAACCACTAGTACTCTGCTGCGCCTGTGATCTCCACGCTAACACGATCATCTCTGTCTCGACCCAGATCCTGCCCCACCTGTTGTTATGCACACATACAGACATAACAACAGCCGGAAAACCGGTGAGAACAAATCCCAGTATAAACATGTATACATGCATTAAAACAATCTAAAACATGAAACATGCTGATATGAATGTCATTCATATATAATCATGCAATGCGAATCTAATCATGTCTAGACTCGACTCGACTAGAACTCTAGGGATCCCGTTGTGAATAAGACGTCACTGGCTGTCACCTACCCTCCCAATCGAGGTGCTGTACGTCTTATTCCTAGACTTCGGCCTGATCTGTATCCGCATCTACAATAGGGGCGGTGATCTTCCCCTAAGCTGTGATATCGCCGAACGTCTAGAAGTTTGGCTGATCTCCAAACTTTCCTATCTTAAATGCAATGCAACATGATCTGTAAACAAAGCATAATCATCTTAACATGATTTGCATACAAGATTTATAAACAAATCTAATCATGTCAAGATATATCATAATCATATCAAAATAAAACAATAAACAAGTATGTGATTTTGGTTGGGAAACTCAAATGTGATCTCATTTGAGTCGTGATTCCCCAAACAAAAAATGTACTATACCTGTCGTCGCACAATCGCTGTTACGATCACCAAAACGAATCTGAAATGGAAATGTTGATACACAATCTATCAATTGCTAATCTAAATCAACACATATCTAATTCTATACGTGATCTCGGTACAATTTGACGGCATAACGACGTCATTTCTTGATACTGGTCAATCCAAATCTCAACAGATATCAACACTATATCATCCTCAACTCATAATCAAATCATATGCACAAAACCATACTCAAAATCGGTATGTCTTACTTCTAAACATGCTGAAATTCATAAGAAATGCATACGATATCAGTTCTTCGTTCCAGTTTCGATTATAAACTCATAATCCTCACTAGAACAACTAAATACACTCATAATAGCATTTATCTTACATGAAATTCTTGAAACATGTTATAACTGAATAAAACATACATCACCTCGTAGCCCTTGAAGAGACGAACAAGAATTTCAACTCAGAATACAAATCGGATGGCTAAATCATTCAAAAGGGTCAATTCAAGAATGGAAGAAGCTTGCCCTTTTCTTGGAGCTTTTCTCGGTTATCAGCTAAGTGAGGAGAGGAAGAAGACACCTCTATATATATTTTGCATGCTATCTAACACACGGCTCATTCTTCAAATGGCACGCATGACCGCGGGTGCGGTGGGTCAAGGAGCGCGGGTGCGCTGTGCCCACGGCATGCCTAACATTTTTCCCAAGTCATCGACCGCGGGTGCGGCTCTTGCATGACCGCGGGTGCGGTCTCAGCACCGCGGGTGCGGTCCCTGCAGCACCGCGGGTGCGGTGTCTCCACGGAAAAATTGTTCAACTTACTGTCCATGCACCGCGGGTGCGGTGCTTCCTATACCGCGGGTGCGGTGTTGCTTCGGCAGCACATTCCAAAATTCCACAATTTATGACCGCGGGTGCACTCTTGTTCTAAGCGCGGGTGCGGTCTAGCACACATGAAATATTTTGTACTTTCATCTTATGATATGCTTTCTCATATCCTTAAATATCCTATTAATGACGATTAGTGTATCTCGAGCCTTACATTTCTCCCCCTCTAAGAAATGATTTCGTCCTCGAAATCGCATGTCATTCTATTAATGCAAGTATATACAAGATGTAATAAACTCAAAATTGAATATTACTTACATCATATAAATAACTCGGGATGTTTGTGTCGCATATCCGCTTCTGTTTCCCAAGTCGCTTCTTCAGCGCCGTGACGACTCCACTGAACTTTCACCAATGGAATAACTTTCGTTCTGAGCTTCTTTTCTTTCCGATCAAGGATCTGTATCGGTTGTTCAACATAACTCAAGGTCTGATCAAGCTCAGCTTCGTTAGGCTGAATGACATGAGAAATATCTGGCATGTATCTACGCAACATCGATACATGAAAAACGTCATGTATACCAGATAGAGATGGAGGAAGAGCAAGTCGATATGCTCGGTCGCCAATCTTTTCAAGAATCTCGTACGGACCGACGTATCTAGGAGACAACTTTTCACGTTTGCCAAATCTGACAACGCCTCTGAATGGAGAAATCTTCAAGAATACTCTATCTCCTTGCTCAAATACCAATGGTCTACGTCGAATATTGGCGTACTTTGCTTGTCTATCCTGTGCTGTCTTAATTCTCTTCTGAATAACTTTCACATTCTCAGTCATGTCACGAATCATATCTGGTCCAAGTTCTAGCACTTTTGAAATATCATCCCAATAAAGCGGAGATCTGCACTTCTTACCATATAAAGCTTCAAACGGTGCCATTTCAATGCTTGTCTGATAGCTATTATTGTAAGAAAATTCGCAAAGAGGTAGGGAATCTTGCCAACTAGTGCCAAAATCTAGCACTACGGCTCTCAACATATCCTCTAATGTCTGGATAGTCCGCTCTGACTGTCCGTCTGTCTGAGGATGATAAGCAGTGCTCAGGTGTAAAGTCGTACCCAAAGCCTGCTGCAAACTGTGCCAGAAGTGAGAAGTGAATCGTGGATCACGATCTGATACGATCGACTTCGGCACACCGTGCAATCTGACGACCTCTCTGACATACAACTCGGCCATCTGGTCGTGTCTGTAAGTCATTCTGTACGGAATGAAACACGCTGATTTGGTCAATCTGTCAATAATGACCCAAATCGAATCACAGCCTCTGGATGATCGGGGTAACTTCGTCACGAAATCCATGGAAATGTGGTCCCATTTCCATTCTGGAATGGCTAAACTCTGAAGTAAACCTCCAGGCTTCTTTCTCTCAGCTTTCACCTGTTGGCAATTTAAGCATTTAGACACGAATTCTGCAATATCCGACTTCATCTGTTTCCACCAGAACTGTGTCTTCAAGTCATTGTACATCTTCCTGCCACCAGGATGAATGCTGAACCGACTACAATGTGCTTCTGACAGAATCCGCTGTCTCAAATCTTCAACATCTGGCACGACAAGACGGTTATTCACGTACAGCACATGATCACGTACCTGATATTCTGATACATGCCCTGATCTGACCATTTGAATCGATCTTTGCACACTCTGATCAGTTCGTTAAGCTTCTTTGATCCTCATGATCAAGTCTGGCTCAACTAGAATAGCAGCAAGTCGTAGTGGCTTACTCTTGGTATCAAATTCTAACCCAGATAAACAGCAATTTTCCACTAGCTTGGTAACACCTATCGTCGACAAGGACAAAGAACATACCTTTCGACATAAGGCATCTGCTGCTGCGTTTGACTTTCCTGGATAGTATTTGATCTCACAATCAAAATCTTTCAATAAATCAAGCCATCTACGCTGCCTCATGTTCAATTCTGACTGAGAAAATAGGTACTTCAGGCTCTTGTGATCGGAGAAAATCTCAAATTTCTCGCCGTAGAGATAGTGACGCCAAATCTTCAATGCAGAAACGATAGCCGCCAATTCTAGATCATGAATGGGGTATCGAACTTCATGTGGCTTCAATTGTCTCGAGGCGTATGCGATCACATGACCCCGTTGCATAAGAACACATCCCAACTCTCTATGAGAGGCATCACAATATACAACGAAATCACCTGTACCTGAAGGTATCATCAATACTGGAGCACTGGTCAGTCTTTTCTTCAACTCTAGAAAGCTAGACTCGCACTCCTCTGACCATACAAATGGTTCATTCTTTTGTGTCAACTGTGTGATGGGTTTTGCAATACTGGAGAAATCTTGGATGAATCGTCTATAGTATCCTGCTAGACCCATGAAACTGCGTATTTCTGGCACAGAAGTTGGTCTTGACCAACTGATCACAGCTTCCACTTTACTCGGATCTACAGAAATACCATCTCCCGATATGATGTGCCCCAAGAAGACAACTCGATTCAACCAAAACTCACACTTTGACAATTTAGCATACAATCTCTCATTTCTCAGTGTCTGCAACACAATTCTGAGATGCTCTGCATGCTCATTTCTATTTTTCGAATACACCAGAATGTCATCGATAAACACGATCACAAAATCATCCAAATACCTCCGAAAAACTTGATTCATCAAGCCCATAAATACTGCTGGAGCATTTGTCAACCCAAAAGGCATGACAATGAATTCGTAATGTCCATACCTGGTTCGAAATGCTGTCTTTGGTATGTTTACATCTCGAACCCTGAGCTGATGATATCCCGATCGCAAATCAATCTTAGAATAAACAGATGATCCCTGCAATTGATCAAATAAATCATCGATCCTAGGCAATGGATATTTATTCTTGATCGTTGCCTTATTCAGTTGCCTGTAATCGATACACAACTGCATTGATCCATCTTTATTTCTTACAAACAGCACTGGTGCTCCCCAAGGAGATACACTGGGTCTAATATATCCCTTGGCTAACAGATCTTCCAACTGTGCTTTCAATTCTTTCAGTTCGATGGGTGACATCCTATACGGAGCTCTCGAGATAGGGACAGTACCTGGCACAAGATCAATACTAAAATCTACCTCTCGAATCGGAGGTAATCCTGGTATCTCATCTGGAAAAATATCTGCAAACTCCCGTACTACTGGTATATCTGCCAATGTCGGGCTTGCTTTCTGCATATCTACAGCATAAACAAGAAACCCATCCGCTCCTTTTTGCAACAATCTATTCATAGTTAGAGCCGAAATCAAGGGAATCCGAGATCTGGAACCCTTCCCGTAGAATTTCCACTCGTATGTCATCTCGGGTCTGAATCTGACAATCTTGTGAAAACAGTCTACGGTGGCTCTGTACTTAGTCAACATGTCAATTCCAACAATACAATCAAAATCAGCTAACCCCAATACTATACAATCTAGATCAATTTCATGACCCTCAAACTGTAAGATGCAATGCCTAACCGTAGAAACAGATATCAATCCACTTCCCAACGGAGAAGTAATAGACACAACATCCAACAAAGACTCAACAGGCAAAGAATGCAACAATGCAAATCGTTCTGAAATGAATGTATGCGATGCACCTGTATCTATCAATATATAAGCAGGATACCCACAAAGAGAACAGTTACCTGCTATGACATCGTCTGGTGCATCTTGTGCCTGCTCTTCTGTCAATGCAAACACCTGAGCCTGTTGTCTCGGAGGTTAGCTCACGGTCTGGCTACCTCTGGCTCTAGGTTGTGTCAGGGTCGGTGGGGACTGAAAGGAATGAACCGATGATGCCTGCCGTTCAAACTGAGGTACTGAACCGGATGCTCGTCCACTCTGGGCTGGCTGTACACTCCTCTGTGGACAGACTTTGGCAAAATGCCCCGGTTGCCTACAAATGTTGCATCGGCCTGTGACTCCCTGGCACTGTTCAGTCGCATGTCTACCTCCACAAGAATTGCAGTAGACACCTGTATATTTTGAACTTTGATCAAAACCAATCTGTCTTGATCCACTGGAGCTTGAAGAGCTGCTCCCAGGTCTTTTAAACTGTTTCCCCTTCGCCTTCAGCTGTTCCTTTCTGCCACTGCTACTACCGCCGCTTTCAAATCTAGGAGGAGGAGGTTGCACTGAAGGCTGCGGTGGTCTTGGTACAGGAGCAACATACGGAGCACTCCGTTGTCTTATCAATCCTGCTTCTGCTCCTTTGGCCCGATTTAACGCATCTGCGAAATTATTCGGTCTCCCCGTGTTTACCAACGTAAAGATCTCTGGTTTCAGGCCATTTATAAATTGATCTGCCATAGCCTCGTCATTTCCTGAAACATGAGGTGCGAAACGAAGCAACGAAGAAAACTTGGCAACATACTCTTCAATGTTCAAAGCCCCTTGCCTCAGATTGGCAAATTCAACACCTTTATCTTTACGATAGGAGATGGGAAAGAAACACAGATAGAATTCCGTCTTGAACACTTTCCATGTAATCTCTGTACCACGTTGCTCTAATGCTCTTCTCATGTTCAACCACCAGTTCTTGGCTATGTCTTGAAGTTGATGGCCAATGAGCTTCACTCTCGTCTCATCACTGTATTCCAAGGAGTCGAATAACATCTCGATATCCTCAAGCCAGCTTTCACAGTCAACTGCAAGTTCTGTACCCTTTAGGGTCGGTGGTCAAAACGACTGAAATCGTTTCAACAGAGTTTCCATAGGAGTCGCAGTAACATCCATGTGCTCTCCGGATGTACTCCCCTGTTCTGGCGCTGGTGGTCGTAGAGGTACGGCTGCTCTTCTAGGAGGCATATCTAATAAACCAACAGATAGTAAACAAGATATACAACTGTCTTAGCCCTCCTCTGATCATTTACCTCTGATCCAGAATCGGTTCTGATTCAGTCAATTACATGCTGTAATCAATCAGATAACACACAACATGTAATACGAAAAGCAATAAATCATGATATGCTAGCATGATATAAGCAAGGAAGATGACTCGATCGACCCCGCTCACTCTATTCTATTCTCAGTCTAAAGGAACTCTAGCTCTGATACAACCTGTTGTAGGGACCCGGGCTCTAATTCCTTTTCTTGGGATTAAATGGATCGTTATTCTAAAATGTGGGTCAATTTTTCGCTTTTTACATTAAATCAAATGTAACTAAACAAGCATAAGTTCTTTATTTATTTTACAACATACAACAGAAGATACATGTCTTATTCTATATACAACTAGTGTTCACTACCATCTATAAACAAAAGATAGTCCAAAGCTAATAAAAAGACCACTAGTACTCTGCTGCGCCCGTGATCTCCACGCTAACACGATCATCTCTGTCTCGACCCAGATCCTGCCCCACCTGTTGTTATGCACACATACAGACATAACAACAGCCGGAAAACCGGTGAGAACAAATCCCAGTATAAACATGTATATATGCATTAAAACAATCTAAAACATGAAACATGCTGATATGAATGTCATTCATATATAATCATGCAATGCGAATCTAATCATGTCTAGACTCGACTCGACTAGAACTCTAGGGATCCCGTTGTAAATAAGACGTCACTGGCTGTCACCTACCCTCCCAATCGAGGTGATGTACGTCTTATTCCTAGACTTCGGCCTGATCTGTATCCGCATCTACAATAGGGGCGGTGATCTTCCCCTAAGCTGTGATATCGCCGAACGTCTAGAAGTTTGGCTGATCTCCAAACTTTCCTATCTTAAATGCAATGCAACATGATCTGTAAACAAATCATAATCATCTTAACATGATTTGCATACAAGATCTATAAACAAATCTAATCATGTCAAGATATATCATAATCATATCAAAATAAAACAATAAACAAGTATGTGATTTTGGTTGGGAAACTCAAATGTGATCTCATTTGAGTCGTGATTCCCCAAACAAAACATGTACTATACCTGTCGTCGCACAATCGCTGTTACGATCACCAAAACGAATCTGAAATGGAAATGTTGATACACAATCTATCAATTGCTAATCTAAATCAACACATATCTAATTCTATACATGATCTCGGTACAATTTGACGGCATAACGACGTCATTTCTTGATACCGGTCAATCCAAATCTCAACAGATATCAACACTATATCATCCTCAACTCATAATCCAATCATATGCACAAAACCATACTCAAAATCGGTATGTCTTACTTCTAAACATGCTGAAATTCATAAGAAATGCATACGATATCAGTTCTTCGTTCCAGTTTCGATTATAAACTCATAATCCTCACTAGAACAACTAAATACACTCATAATAGCATTTATCTTACATGAAATTCTTGAAACATGTTATAACTGAATAAAACATACATCACCTCGTAGCCCTTGAAGAGACGAACAAGAATTTCAACTCGGAATACAAATCGGATGGCTAAATCAAGGGTCAATTCAAGAATGGAAGAAGCTTGCCCTTTTCTTGGAGCTTTTCTCGGTTATCAGCTAAGTGAGGAGAGGAAGAAGACACATCTATATATATCTTGCATGCTATCTAACACACGGCTCATTCTTCAAATGGCACGCATGACCGCGGGTGCGGTGGGTCAAGGAGCGCGGGTGCGCTGTGCCCACGGCATGCCTAACATTTTTCCCAAGTCATCGACCGCGGGTGCGGCTCTTGCATGACCGCGGGTGCGGTCTCAGCACCGCGGGTGCGGTCCCTGCAGCACCGCGGGTGCGGTGTCTCCACGGAAAAATTGTTCAACTTACTGTCCATGCACCGCGGGTGCGGTGCTTCCTATACCGCGGGTGCGGTGTTGCTTCGGCAGCACATTCCAAAATTCCACAATTTATGACCGCGGGTGCACTCTTGTTCTAAGCGCGGGTGCGGTCTAGCACACATGAAATATTTTGTACTTTCATCTTATGATATGCTTTCTCATATCCTTAAATATCCTATTAATGACGATTAGTGTATCTCGAGCCTTACCCGAGCGTGAGCTAGTTGCGATAAAATCTTCAGTTTCCTAGTTTAGAGTTTTGATTATTTTTATAATTATATTTCATATCTTTGAGTATGTAAACAACATATGCACGAAATTTTGAGAATAATTCAGATTATTATTGATTGAATATCAAACTTTTAAGAATTTTCTCTCAACTTTAAAGGCTCTTGCTTTGTTCTTCGAAATCAAACTTATCAAAGTTTTAACTTTGTTGCGTTTGTCGGTTGATCTCATACGATTGTCAAGGACTAGTTCTTTGAAGGTTTGTTTGTTTATCAATTGTTTCGTGATTATTTGTTGCTAAACTTTAATAGTGTTAGAGGTGAATATCACACAAATTCATACTTGTTTCAAAAGATCGGGAAAACATCGATCCTTGTTCATCATTGAATCGAGGGCGCGATTCCAATTAATCATGTTTTCTTTTCGTGCGTACGAGGAATCAAAACATTTGGTATCAGAGCTTAGTTTCATTGAATTCAAGTAAGTTTATCGCTTTATTATCTCGTTCTATTATCAGATCTGTTATCCTTCGTTTCTTTTTCAGATCTGTCTTTCTAGTATATCGTTCTTCGTCAGTTTCTGAAATTTTTAGTGATTTTTTTGTTGGGATTTTTGAGGAAGTACTCAGTAAAAAAAATGAGTACCAAAAATCCGAAAATTCACCAATATTTCTTTTTGGTATTTTGTTTTATTCCTTTTTGTGAGTCATATACAATTGTCTCACACAGTAAAAAAAAAAATATTGATCTTCAAATTGCTTGTCTACGCAGTCCAAGTGAGTCGATCACAATGGTTCACAAGTTGAACTTGATTGTTTGATAACCAAATACAAAGCTTGAGAACACTTTCGAGAATACTATCAAATTTGAGTGAAATTACTTGACTGCGAGGAATTTTCTTTGGAGTGACTAGTGAGTATTTGTTGTGAGCAAAAAAAAAATAAGAGAGGAGAGACGAGCGAACTTTATTTGGAGTGGCCGTGAGCATTTGGGTGAGGAATATCTATTATTTCTACTAACATTTTCTTGCAGGTACAATTCTAAAAGTAAATGGAGAGGGTTGTAGGAGATAGTTCGAACCAAGGATTATCTAAGGTTCAAATGGAGGCGTTGTTTGGGCATTTTAATAGAATGATGAGAAACGAATTAGAGCCATTACATAAGAGGTTGGATAAACTTGAAGTTAGTACTAGTGGTAGTAAATCTAAGCCTAAAGATTTGGGTGAGGAGAAGATGAGGAATATGATTTGGGAGGAGACAATGAGAGACAAAATGAAAACTGGGGTAGGAATGGAAGAGGTAGAGGATTTGATAGGGGAAGAAAAGAAGCCGTACGAAGTTGATATGATAGGAATAGGGAAGATGGTAACATGGGTAGTATTAAGATGAAAATTTCATCGTTCCATGGGAAATCTGACCCGGAGGCATATTTAGAATGGGAAAAGAGGGTATATGTGTTCGAATGTCACCACTACTCCGAACAAACGAACGTTAGGTTGGAGGTGGTTGAGTTTCTAGATTATGCTCGCATTTGGTGGGATCAACTAGTGACCACTGGGAGGAGATATAATGAGAGACCATTGAAACTTGGGATGAGATGAAGAGGGTCATGAGGAAGAGGTTTGTACCCAATCACTACTATAGTGAGATGTTTAAGAGGCTACAAACTTTGAGGCAAGGGGTAAAGAGTGTTGAGGACTGCTATTAGGAGATGGAAGTATTCATGATTAGGGCAAATATTGAGGAGGATAGTGAGGCGAAAATGGCGCATTTTCTTTGTGTCTTGAACAGGGAGATACAAGATCAAGTGGAGCTTAGGCACTACTTGGATCTAGACGATATGGTGCAAATGGCCATAAAAGTGGAGCAACAACTCAAGAGGCATGGAGTTGGCTGCACCAATCAAACTTGGGGTTCATCATCTTTGTGGCGGTCAAATGTGGTGAAAAGTGAGAAGAATAAGGTGGTTACCAAGCCCAAAGTTGAGACCAAACAAGAGGCTCCTAAACAAGGAGTGCAAGGTAAATCTGAAACTCCTCTTACTCAATCAAGAGATACTAAATGCTTTAGGTGTCAAAGGATGGGTCATATTGCTAGTGAATGTCCTAATAAAAGGGTAATGATTTTAAATGACTATGGTGAGTATGAGTCTCAAAGTGAGGAGGATGACGAGGATGATGAGATGCCTGCGTTAGAGGATCCTGATGACGGTTATGGGGCGGTTGTAGGTGAAGCACTAGTGACTAGGAGTATTGTAATGCCCAAGATTTTATATCGTGTTAAATTACGATTATTAATTTTTAATCGAGACGATTATGAAAGGGCTAATCGAGACACGAATTAAAAGTTTGTATGTGAAGTTGTTGGTGCGAGAGCCGAAGGTCTCGCGCATATGCGCGAAGAGTAGGCTTGCATATGCGCGAGTAGGGCAGAAGCCCATGGTGCGGAATAGAACACTAGGCGCACATGCGCGAGTGTATGCGCGCACATGCGCGAGAGGTCCAGAGAGGTTGGCGCATATGCGCGACTTGGATTCGCGCACATGCGCGAGGGTACCCGAGAGTTGTGAAGAATTCCTCGCGCATATGCGCGGAAGAGGTGCGCGCATATGCGTGATCCACCGTGTAGACACGCGCCGAGACATATGGTCTCGCGCATATGCCCCGCGATAGGTCGCGCATATGCGCGAGACGTGCTGCTCAAAGAGATGCGCCACCTAGCTTGACATGCAACGTGTATATATAAATATATATACATTAATCCTTAAATAATTCAGAAGGGAAAATCGAAGCTCCGAGGAAGAAATTGTCTTTGGATTTCAAAATTCGATTTACGAACGATCCGCTTGTCCAAACTTAAATCCGAGTACGGCATCGTGTTCCTAGCAACGACAACTACAACAAGACGTATGTTTTGTTACGTTTTGTTAAGATTTGAAATTATGCTATGTCCAGAATCAGATACGATTCATATATAGTGTTCTTGACATAGTAGACATCATAGAATCGAAGTCAGATTAAGAAACAGATTGATTATGGAATTGTTATGATTTTCAGAATGAGATTGACTAGAATTGATATCAGATTTGTATGGTGGTTGATTGTAAATTATTGGAATTAGTGGATACTGGTTTGGTATCACCGGTATCGCAAGATTGAACTATGGTACTGTCAGAATTTGATAAAACAGAGATATTGTGATTTGATTAGAATATTGATACAGTTTATTGATATTGTCATTGCCAGATTGAACAGTTACAGACTTTGAATCAAGACTTCGATTTTATCAGAGCGACAGCAAGAAAGGTAAAAATAAATGTTGATTCGGGATTGCACGACTCGAGTTAAGTTTGACTTGAGTTTCCCTAAATCACATACTTTATTTCATTGCATTGATATTTTCAAATTATCAGATTGATATGTCTAGTCTATTGAATTATAACAGAGCAAGAGTTTAAGTCTAGGGCAGATCAGCCTAGCTAGGGCAGAACCGCCGAGTTTCTGACAGAACCGCTAAGACTCTAGACTTACGGTGTATCGATGAGCTTAGATGTAGATCGACTTCTATTGTAGACATTCGATACAGCATGCCGAAGTCTAAATTAGATTGGGATCCCTAGGTTAGAAATAAGTTGAGATAAAATAACAAGTCATTGACATAAATACAGATTCGTATTGATTCATGTAGTCAGATTGGGATACATGTTTTAATGATTGTTTATGCTTTTATATATGTTTTATATGATTGCATTGATATATTGTTTATACTGGGATATTTATATCTCACTGGAGTTATCCGGCTGTTGTCTTGTCTGTATGTGTGCATGACAACAGGTGGGACAGGTTCAGGGTCACAGAGGTGAAGAAAGATCGAGTTAGAGTGGAGACTACGGACTTGGACTAAAGTTAGGGTTTAAACACTTGTTATATAGTTATTAAACCTTAATTGAGACTGATTGTTTATAGTGCAAGATTTGTACTTTTAATACTGACGTGTATGTAAGATGTATGCCATTACGTTCTGCTTTTGATAATGCGTTTTTTAAAAAAAAAATTAGACCCTGTTTATCCTAATTGATTAAATTAGTCCCAATGACGATTAAGAAGATGATTAGCGTCCGGGTCCCCACAAGTATCATGAGTTCCCAAGTCAACGAGGAGGAGACCAACCAAAGTAAAAACTTGTTTCATACTAGATTTTTTTGGAATAGCAAGGTTTCAATCTTATCATACATGGGAGAAGTTGTACCAATGTGGCTAGTAGTGAGATGGTCGAAAAATTGGGTTTACCTACATTAAAGCATACTCAACCATATAGGCTTCAATGGTTGAATGATTTTGCGGAGGTGAAGGTGAACAAACAAGTGTTGGTGTCTTTTTCGATTGGGAAGTATGTTGATGAGGTGTTGGTCTGATGTGGTGTCAATGCATGCTTGTCATATTTTGTTAGGGGGACCATGGCAATATGATAGGCAAGTGACACATAATGGGTTTAGAAATAGATATTCTTTTGTACTCAAGAAAGAAACCATTTTTTTACTTCCATTGTCCCCAAAGCAAGTGTTGGAGGACCAATTGGAAAAAAAGAAAAGAGATGAGACCGAAAAAAAAGTGAACATAAAAGTTAGGTGGCCTTTGAAATTAAAAAAGAGATGGCTGAAAGAAAGAGTGATCAAAAGAGTGAGATAGCCATACAAAACAAAAAAGAGAGGAAAGAAATTGAGAGGAAAGAAGCCAGAGAGGAAACATATATTGCCCAAAAAGTTGAGTTGAAACATTTAATGCACACACATGAACCACTTGTGTTGATTCTTTACAAGGAGATTCTCCTTAACACAAGTGATATAGCCGAGTCCCTTCCGAGCAATTTTGTTTCACTTTTGCAGGAATTTGAAGATGTGTTTCCGGAGGAGTTACCTCAAGGCTTACCACCACTGAGGGGAATCAAGCACCAAATCGATTTCGTGCCTGGGAGTGCATTGCCAAATCGTCTAGCCTATAGGAGAAATCCGGAGGAGACTAAGGAGCTTCAACGGTAGGTAAGTGAGTTGTTAGATAGAGGTTTTGTGCGTGAGTCCATGTCACCTTGTGTTGTACCTGTTTTACTAGTTCCTAAGAAAGATGGCTCCTGGTGTATGTGTGTAGATTGTAGGGCAATCAATAACATAACCATTAAGTATAGGCATCCCATACCTAGACTAGATGATATGTTAGATGAGTTGCATGG
The DNA here is from genome assembly GCF_022965805.1 of Primulina eburnea. Taxonomy (NCBI): domain Eukaryota; kingdom Viridiplantae; phylum Streptophyta; class Magnoliopsida; order Lamiales; family Gesneriaceae; genus Primulina; species Primulina eburnea. The sequence goes on from NC_133117.1 coordinate 16,135,285, forward strand.
TGCATGTACTTTTAGTAAAATTGACTTGAAGAGTGGTTACCACCAATTAGAATGAGAGAAGGTGATGAGTGGAAGACTTCTTTTAAGACAAAATACAAGTTATATGAGTGGATGGTGATGCCTTTTGGCTTAACTAACTCTCCTATCACCTTTATGAGATTAATTAACCATGTTTTGCGTGCATACATAGGGAAATTTGTGGTGGTTTACTTTGATGATATCCTAGTGTATAGCAAAGACTTAGATAAGCATGTTGGTCACTTGAAACTTGTGCTAATCACACTAAAGGATGAAAATTTATATGCTAACTTAAAGAAATGTGATTTTTGTACAAGCAAAATTGTCTTTCATGGTTATGTGGTAAGTTCACAGGGGATACAAGTGAATGAAGACAAGGTAATTCCTATTCGAGATTGGCCATTGCCTACTACTGTTGGTCAAGTCCGAAGTTTTCATGGACTTTCAAGCTTCTATAGGAGGTTTGTAAAAGATTTTAGCACGTTGGCAGCACCTATGACGGTGGGAATCAAGAAAAACATTCCATTCCATTGGGGCGAGGAGCAAGAGAAGTCTTTTAATCTTATTAAGCAAAAATTAATTAATGCTCCGTCACTTGCTTTACCTGATTTTTCTAATACCTTTGAAATTGAATGTGATGCTTCAGGTGTAGGTATTCGTGGAGTCTTGATGCAAGGAGGTCGAACGGTATCATATTTTAGTGAGAAACTCAATGGAGCTGCTCTGAACTATCCCACGTATGACAATGAGTTCTACGCGCTCGTTAGAACTCTAGAGACGTGGCAGCACTACTTGAGGCCTAAGGAGTTCCTGATTCATATGGATCATGAGTATCTAAAACACCTTAAGGGGCAACAAAAGCTGAACAAGAGGCATGCCAAGTGGGTGGCATTCATAGAGACATTCCCCTACATAAACAAATACACACAAGGTAAGGAGAATGTAGTGGCCGACGCACTTTCACGGAGGTACCTACTAATCTCTACCTTAGAATCTAAGATTTTGGGGTTTGAGCATGTGAAAGAATTATATGTACTAGATGAGGATTTTAAAGGTGTGTTTGAAACGTGTATGCATGGTCCACATGAATAACTTGTTTAGAGAAGATAGGTTGTGCATCCCTAAATCATCCATTCGTGAATAACTTGTTAGAGAGGCACATGGGGGCGGTTTGATGGGACATTTTGGTGTGGCTAAAACTTTAAGGCATCAGGATAAGTCTAGAACACAACACATGGATTGTATACACCACTTCCTGTCCCTAGTGAACCTTGGGTTGATATTTCTATGGATTTTGTTTTGGGGTTGCCTAGGACAAAGAAGGAGAGGGATTCAATATTTGTTTTTGTTGATAGATTTTCAAAGATTCCGCATTTTATTGCTTGTCACAAAACTGATGATGCAACTAACATAGCGGATTTGTTCTTTAGAGAAGTCGTTAGGTTGCATGGCATGACTAGGACTATTTTTTCTGATTGCGATGGTAAATTCTTGAGTTACTTTTCGAAAATGTTATGGGCTAAACTTGGCAAAAAATTGTTGTTTTCTACTACATGTCATCCTCAATCGGATGGACAAACTGAAGTTGTTTATAGAACTTTAGGAACACTTTTACGTGCTATTCTTAAAAAAACTTAAAGAATTGGGAAGATTGTTTGCCATTTTTTGAGTTTGCTTATAATCGTTGCATGCATTCTACTACAAATTACTCGCCATTTGAACTTGTATATGGTTTTAATCCTTTGACTCCGTTGGATTTGATGTCTTTACCTGTGAGTGTAAGGTTAAACATGGACAGCAAAAAGAAGGCTGAATTTGTTAGGGGGTTGCATGAAAAGGCCAAGGCCAACATTGAGAAGAAGAATGAGCAATATGCCAAGCAAGCCAACAAAGGGAAAAAGAAGGTGGTGTTTGAGAAGGAAGATTGGGTGTGGCTACACTTGAGAAAGGAAAGGTTCCCCGAGAAGAGGCGTTCAAAGCTATTACCTAGAGGTGATGGACCATTTCAAGTCCTTGAGAGGATCAATGACAACGCCTGCAAACTCGATCTATAAGGTGAGTATAACGTGAGTTCCACTTTTAATGTTAGTGATTTGTCGTTGTTTGATGTATGTGATGAACAAGATTTGAGGACAAATCCTTTTCAAGAAGGAGAGGATGATGCGAACACGGATGGTCAAGCCCAAGGAAAGCGCGGGACCCTTTAGAGTTGCCGGAGGGACCAATCACGAGGGGACGACTGAAGAGATTCAAGGAAGCATTGCAGGGGCTTATGATCAAGGAAGAAGGACTTACAAGCGAGATTCAAAGTGCTGAAGGGTTCGTGATGCAGGGGAGTAAGTTTTGGGAGCCAAAGGAACATTATTCAAGTGATAAATGAAGAGGAGTCAAGAAGCATCAGCGCCCGAGCGGCTAAATATTACCGCCCGAGCGCCACACTTACTCTCCAAGGAGAAAAATTCCAGAACGCATCGCGCCCGAGCGGTCACATTCCACCGCCTGAGCGCAAATAGTACAGAACCTTCGGCGCTCGAGCGGCAATATCCTACCGCCCGAGCGCGAGCCAGTTGCGAGAAAATGTTCAGTTTCCTAGTTTAGAGTTTTGATTATTTTGGTAATTATATTTCATATCTTTGAGTATGTAAACAACATATGCATGAAATTTTGAGAATAATTCAGATTATTATTGATTGAATATCAAACTTTTGAGATTTTTCTCTCAACTTTCAAGGCTCTTGCTTTGTTCTTCAAAATCAAACTTATCAAAGTTTTAACTTTGTGTCGTTTTTCTGTTGATCTCATACGGATTGTCAAGGACTAGTTCTTTGAAGGTTTGTCTGTTTATCAATTGTTTAAATCGTGATTATTTGTTGCTAAACTTTATTAGTTTTATAGGTGAATATCACACAAATTCATACATTTTCAAAAGATCGGGACAACATCGATCCTTGTTCATCCTCGAATCGAGGGCGCGATTCCAATTAATCGTGTTTGCTTTTCGTTCGTACGAGGATTCATATCAAAACTACCTTTTAGGAATTGTGATTGGCTGATATTATTCGAGATCATAATTCGCTAATCAGACCTTGCGTACCTACTGAGGAAAGGAGTTTCTCGTTTTCACTAAAGGGTAGTGAAAGATGTCAAAACAATGAGAGTAAACATTTATAAAGTAAAAGTCCATACTTTATATCTTAATAATTATTTTTTATCTGTTTTACTCTTCAATACTTATTGACAATGTCTTCGATTCACAATCCATTATCTGCAATACTCGAAAAACACATATTAAACGGACCTAATTACCTCACTTGGCTAAGAAACCTGAAAATCGTCTTGAATTCGAGAAGGATAGCGTATACACTTACTGAGTCGCCCCCTGTTGAGGCTCCGACTGACTGCACTCCTGAGGAATTGCAGCCTTAACCTGTGGTGGTCTTTGCGTTGAATATTTGGAAACATTATTTGTACGGCAAGAAATGCCAAATATTCACTGATCACAAGTGTCTCAAGTATTTCTTCACGCAGAAAGAGCTTAACATGAGACAAAGACGGTGGTTGGAGTTGGTAAAATACTACGATTGTGAAATTAGCTACCATCCAGGGAAAGCTAATGTCGTGGCAGATGCTTTGAGCATAAAGGTAGAAAGCTTAGCACAACTGTCAGTGCAGAGACCTCTTCAGTCAGAGATTGAGAGGTTTGGCTTAGAAGTTTATCCTAAAGATAGAGCTCCCAAGCTGTCTAATCTGACAGTCCAATCTTCTTTGCTAGACCGAATCTGTAAAGGACAACCTTCATATGAGCAATTACAGAAATGGAGACTGAAGGATGAGACCAATGGCAGTGTACTTTATACAGTGTCTAATGATATTGTGAGGCACAGAGGGAGAATGTGGGTGCCTAGTGTTGATTCGATCAGAGAAGACATTTTGTCAGAGGTACATACATCTCCGTATTCCATCCATCTAGGAGGTACCGAGATGTACAAGGATTTACAGATGCTTTATTGGTTGCCAGGTATGAAGCGAGACATCCGTCAATTTGTGTCTAAATGTCTCACTTGTCAACAGGTGAAGGCAGAGCATCAGAGTCCAGCAGGGATGCTTAAGCCACTTCCTATTCCCGAGTGGAAATGGGAGAATATCACCATGTATTTCGTGGTTGGTTTGCCGAGGTCAGTCAAAAGATCCAATGCCATTTGGGTTATAGTGTATCGACTAACTAAGTCGGCACATTTCTTATCGGTGAAGACGACTTTCTCCATGACTCAGTATGCAGAGCTCTATATCCTGGAGATAGTTCGTATGCACGGGATTCCAGTTTCTATTGTGTCCGACAGGGACCCGAGATTCACATCATGCTTTTTGAATAGTTTACACGCAGCCATGGGGACGAAGTTGTTATTCAGTACTGCATTCCACCCTCAGACAGATGGTCAGTCTGAGCGAGTGATTCAGATATTGGAAGATCTGTTGCGAGCCTGTGTGATATATTTCCATGGGAATCGAAGCTACCTCTAGTGGAGTTTACCTACAACAACAGTTTCCAATCCTCTATAGGTATGGCTCCCTACGAGGCATTGTATGGGAGGAAGTGCAGATCGCCGATTCATTGGGATGAAGTCGGTGAGAGATCAAAACTTGGTCCAGAGATTGTTCAGCAGATGGCATATATGGTGGTCAAGATCCGAGACAGGATGAAGACCGTACAGATTCGTGAAAATATTTATGCTGACAAGAGGAGGAGAGATCATGAGTTTGCCGTAGGAGACCACGTATTCGTAAAGATAGCACCTATGAAAGGTGTTATGAGGTTTGGGAAGAGAGGCAAGCTGAGTCCGAGATTTATTGGACCGTTTGAAATTCTTGACAGAGTTGGGACACTGGCTTATCGTGTAGCCCTACCGCCGAATTTGGCGGGAGTGCATAATGTGTTCCACGTTTCGATGTTGAGGAAGTATATTGCAAATTATTTGCATGTTTTGAGTTTTAAGCTGTTTCAGTTGGCTCCAGATATGTCGTATGAGGAAAGACCTATCCAAATTCTAGACAGACAGGAGCGGAGACTTCGGAACAAAGTGACCAAATTGGTCAAAGTCCGGTGGCTGAATCAATAAGTGGTGGAGGCCACTTGGGAGACCAAATCAGATATAAAAAGTCGCTATCCGGAACTGTTTGGTAAGATTTAATTTCGAGGACGAAATTTATTTAAGTGGGGAAGAAACTGAAGAGCCCAAAATCAGTATACGTAAAACCCATGCATTTATTTAATTTGTTAAATTAATTGTTTAAGTTTAAAATGATTTTAGAGATGCATGATTTATGAAATTTCATTATTTTAATTATTTATGTTTATTTGATGCACGTTAAAATGTTTTCTCGAGTTTATGTTTCAGGCGAATATTTGATGCGGGATCGACGGAAAGAGACCGATGACGATTTTGGTGATTTTAGAATGTTGTATTTTATTTTAAGTTAGTATTGGGGCATTTTAAATGATTTGTTAAGTTTTTAACATTTTTTAGAAGCCTAATTTAATTTATTAAGTGATTTTAAGATTTCAAACTTTTGGGGTTTAAAACATGTGTATTTTTTTATTCAAATTTAGGGATGTTATTATTTTTAGTGGGGAATTATTATTTTATTTGGTATGCTAATTGATTATTAGTATTTTTAATATATTAAATAAAACCCTTTAATGTCATTCCCACTAACCCCCTAACTAACACACACTCACACACACACACTCTTCTTTATACCCACACACGTACAGCACACACACCACATACATACCTTTATTTTATTATGGTAATATGAGAAGAGAAGTTTTCTTGAAACTCTCTTTCAGATGCCTCCATATCACCACCTCCCTCTCCAAATTTCCTTCAGCAATCCTTCGTTGATTTAGCAGCAAAAATCGTGTCTCAAGTCGTCCCGGATCATTTCCCGCACCGTGTCGCTTCGATATTCACTGTATCGTGAGTTTTAAAGATCGAAGACATGTATATTCTTTCGTTTTATGCATCGATCTCGTCATAGATAGATATTTTCATGTATGTTATGTGTGAAAGTTTGATTATTATGAGCCAAGTTTGAGCGATTATGCATTGAATCGATTTCTGAAACAGTTTAGATCTCAAAAGACGTTTTTGCTGTCATTTCGGTTCCTGTGTAATTTCAGTTCGTTTACTGAAAATATTTCCAACATATAAAACGTAGAAATTTTTGATACATTCGATTTGACAGTAAATTCGAAGTATTTGGATAAAAAATGAGTTAGTTATGACTGTTTTTGTGGGACTGCTCAAAGTGCGACTTTTATGAAAATGTGTTATTGACATGTTCTTGAAGTTATTTGTTTCAGGCTTTGTTGGGAATCACTGGGCTTGTGCTACTACATTTAGATATGTTATAGAATGTATTTAGGTGTTATTTGGTTGTTGGTTTGGGTCGGGATTGGCTTGGGACGTAATAGAAGTCGTAGGAAGCGAAATGATGTCGAATTACGGGTTATTGTTGCATTGAAGTTTCTTATCGATGTTTGGGGACGTTGGGGTGTTTATACGGGTTTGAATCAACATAATAACATCCTAGGATGAGTCTCGAGGAGTTGGTTCATGGTCCTTAGTCTTGGATTGGAAGAATGATTCATTAAGTTAGTGAATTTTCGTGAGTTTCCATGTCCAGAGGCTACCCAGACTTTATCCGTGTCTTTTTTCCTTCAAAAATACGAAATTTTTGTCCCTACCCGGACCCCTACACGGGGTGCGTGTACCCCCTTTTATAAAAGAAAATTAAAACATGAATATAAAATATAGGATTTGTTTTGTGGTTATGAATATAAAATAGATGATTTATTTTTGGGTTCTATGTCATTGTTTAGTACGATAATTAAACGAGGTCAAGTCCCGAGTGATTTAGAATATCATAAGCTATTTATTTAATTCGGTGGTGAGCATGAATACATACTTCTAAGCTATGAAAGATAAGTGTTTGAACTCATGTTAGTATGTGCAGCAGTGGCTCCAAGTGAGATCCAACGAATCCCTCAACGCCAAGTAAGTATGTTCGACGTGCAAAAGAAAATACTTTTAAGTTTTTGAGGTATGTTAAATGTCTTGTGACCAAATTATGAACGGGTTTGGAAGTCGGCGAACGTGGTCGAGGACCTCTCCACCCAGGTAAAGTATGACAGCGTTTAGATCAGGATTGGAAAGTGGTAAAGCATGACCAGAGACCAATCCACCTGTTAAAGCATGAACGAGGATCTCATGTATATGGTAGTGGACTTTCCCTGCCATCCCAGTACTGTGGTTAAGTCTGATCAGGCACATTTATGTATGGGTCACTTGCTTTGAAACATATCTCTACGCAAAATGATGTATGCATGTTCAAGTATGTATGATGCAAGTATGTTTATGAAAAGTTTTATGATATGATGGCACGTCAATGTTATGTATGTAAGTTCAAGTTTCAAGTATGCACGCTCTATTTTAAAGATGCATGTGGTTTTATTACGTATTACTTGCTATTTTCAGTTTATACATGTTGAGTCTGTAGACTCACTAGACTTGATCGATGCAGGTGAGAATGATGTTGAGGAGATGAGGGGTGGAGATCAATGAGCTGACTTGGGCTGTGCAAGTGGCTAAACCCGAGGACCGTCCATGTTTTATGATTTTATGCATGTTCAATTATTCTGATTTTCAGGAGTGGTATTTTCAATGTTTTAAACGTTTACTTTTCGCAAATTGTTGGTAGTTGTTTTATTCTAAATATTTTAGACGAGCAAATATTTATTAACGAAGTTTGATAATTTCTATTTATTTAAGAAAATTTTTATTTCTCCAAAAATTTAAAGTAGTTATAAAGTACGGTTCGTGACAGTGTTACTCTATCTAAAGCCATGTGCCTCAAAACTAATAAAGATATAGAGATGATGACACGTATTCCATATGTGTCAGCTATTGGTAGTATCATGCATGGTATGATATCGACACATCCTGATCTTGCTTACGCTCTGAGTGTTACAAGCAGATATCAGGCGAACCCTGGTCCAATGCATTGGAAGGCCGTGAAAGATATTCTTAAGTACTTGAGAAGGACTAAGAACTTGTTCATGGTCTATTGAGTGGAGAATTGAAATTGGAAGGCTACACTGATTCTAGCTTCCAACGTGACGTAGATGATTCGAAATCGACTTCTGGTTTTGTATTCAGGCTATATGGTGTGGCTGTCTCTTATAAAGGTTCCAAGCAAGACACCGTTGCGGATTCCACCACTGAAGCTGAATACTTTGTTGGATTTGATGCAGCCAAGAGGCAGTTTGGATGAGGAATTTTGTCTAAGTGTTGGGCATTATTCCTAATGGAGTTGATCCAGTCTCGTCGTACTGCGACAACACTAGTGCCATTGCGCAAGCAAAGGAACCAAGGTCTCATCAGCGATCCAAACATGTACTGAGGAAGTTCCACATCATACGGGAGATTGTGGGAAGAGTAGACATATCGGTCGAAAGAGTCCCCTCTGCAGATAATGTTACTGATCCACTTACATAGCCCTTGCCAAGACCATTGTTTCAGAAGCATCGCGAAGCAATGAGATTAAAGTTAAGGGTAGTTGGTTCTAAGGCAAGTGGGAGATTGTTAGAATAGATGTCCTGCAGCCAATGGTTGGCTAGGGAATTTATTGTCTCAAGTGAAATAAACAATCTTTATTTTAATATAATTTAACTTTTTAATGGTTTCGTTATACTTTATCTGTATACCAATGCAATCAGCATAGATAAAGTCATTGATTATGCTTTAATACAAATGAATCGTAATTCAATGTTGAAACTCATTTGTAAAAACTGAATATTCTAAATTTGTTCCTAGTCGATATAGCAGCCTAAAACATGGATAAAGGTCGCTTGAGCTCGAGACTAGCATCTGTGATGTTGTGTACTGGGTTTCTTGGTAAGTGCATGGAGATGTACAAACATGCAGATGGGTAGTCATATGATGATTATACCGAACAACCCTCCCTCGGACTTTCCAAGTGGTTATCATTCATCGAGAGGATAAGTTCGTGGTTATGATTGTACACCATTACTCCTTACAACCCGAGACAACACTGAGGCTCTATATGCTAGGGTTGTGCTTTGACTCGTTTACCGGCTCTAGGAGAGTCATCAGGTGGCGAGGTTGGGTACAGTTGCGACACATATAGGAGTTAGTGTAGTGACCCGTTCCAGAATCACCTACTAATCAGAACTTAAGCATGCAAAATTAACATTTAAAACTGAATCAGGTAAACAACGGAAAAACAGTAATACAACCCAATCGAATCTGTAAGTACAAAATACTTAAACAACCAGATCGAACTAAATACCAAGAACAAATACCAACAACTACAGGTCAACCTCTGCCAGCTCCCTGACCACTCCCTCCTGGGCCGTCCAACCTGAGACCTGCCCCATCGAATAGGGTGTCCAAAACAGAGATAAACCGAGGACGTGAGCATAAAACGCTCAGCACCGAAAGCATGAGTATACAAGACTATGACATGCATGTATGCAAAATGTACTGGATACCAGGATCTGGGTATATCGAAATACTGCTCAGGTAAATGACGTCAAGGTATGTATCACTCTGCGCCGTCGCACCAGGAGGTGGCTCCCATACCAAAATAAACCTGTGGATATACCGGTGACCTGACCACCGTCGGCCAACGGGGTCCAACCATCCACAACAAACGAGGGCTGAGCACCCTCTCAACAGGCTATCTCAAAGATATCAGGCTCAACATGATTATGCAAATGCTGCATAATAAACCATGCATCATATGACAGATAATAATGCAACATATAAACATGCAACACATAGTAAAGCATACTCAATCCTGCTATCTCGGATAGTACTTTCGTACCTCAAATCAGTAGATCCTAGCAATCAGCCCTAGAATCAAGCCTGCGTCCGTAGTCAGCCCACTGATGCCGCTAGCTCCCAACTAAAGCACAGCTCCGCTACAAGACTAGTAGCTCCCCGCTAGTGCCTAATCCTCGGGAAAAGACTAGAAACCCATCAGAAACGACTAAAACGCTCTGGAACACTCGGAATTGGCGAGTAACAAATGAAGCCTCGCGCCTCTATTTATAGACAACGATCGGAAGATCCGATCCGGCACACTTCGGACGATCCGAACTCTGATCGGACGATCCGAACTTTGCATGTCTTCCACGTGTCCAGACACCTGTCTTCGGACGATCCGAACCCTGATCGGACGATCCGAACTCTGCATGTCTTCCACGTGTCCAGCCACCTGTCTTCGGACGATCCGAACCCTGATCGGACGATCCGAACTCTGCATGTCTTCCACGTGTCCAGCCACCTGTCTTCGGACGATTCGAACCCTCTTCGGACGATCCGAACCCGCTTCGGACGATCCGAACTCTGTTCGGTCCTTCCGATCCCACCGAAATATAATTAATCCAATAATTAACTCAAATTAGGCATCGGGATACTACAGTTAGTGCATTGTAGTCGGGGATTCACCGCTTACCTACGGGTGTGAATATCCCGTGTGATATAATGAAATAATAGTGATGGAATCTCTGGCCAGAGTATGAGATATACATTAGAGAAGGTGTAGAACCCTTTAAACCAGACTACGTATAAGCCATGCATAATTTCTAGTACTTAAATTAAAAATGATTTCTTTTATATTTAAAGCATTTTAAATTTTATTAAGTCATGAGCATTTATTTTAAATCGCAGTAGTTTAGCTTTTATCTTTTCGGATAAATAAGCGAGGCCGGACCGGAATCGGAGTATTGAGATAAAATTTAATGATAAGAAAATATTCCTAAATTTAATTTAAGCCAAAGGATAAGTTATTTTAATATAAAAGAATGTTTAAGGATTTATTTAATTAATTAGAGATAAGAAGTAAATAAATTCCTTTACGTCCAATAATTTAATTAAAAGCCTAAATTAAAATATGTGACCAATTGAGATAAGTTAATCTAGGCTTATTTTATTTAAAAAATTGTAACTTAACATGTTAGAAAATTTATTTTAAAAATTAGCTATGCATTCAAGATAATTACTATCCCAAATTAATGTATTAACTCACTAAAATATATAATTAGTGTTTAAAACTTTAAGGAGATAAAATTCAATATTTAAGCAATATTTCCCTCCATTTTTTATCAAGAATTCGGCCATCACATTAAAAGATTTAAAAAGTTTGACAACTCTCCATTTTTATTCCTTTCCTTATCCATTCTTTGTAGATAATCTGTAACGCCCCAGATTCGACGACTGTCCTCACTGTACCAAGACGTGTCTTTCCAGCGTGCTTATGTCCTCACTCACACGCACCCTGAGAAACTTCCCAGGAGGTCACCCATCCCAAAATGGCCTAAGTCAAGCACGCTTCACTTTGGAGTTCTTATGTGATGAGCTACCGAAAAAAAGATGCACCTTCGTGGTATGAGTAGTACATATCAAATCTTTTAAGCCCTCTTCAACTGTACAGTCCATTACATTGAACAATCTCGGAATCCCTCTCATTCCGTTGTAGGATCGGTTCATTCATGTTCCCTCCACCTAGAAGCCTGCCAGGAGCCGCTCATTGTCCGTGCCACCTCATGGCACCGGCGATCACCCCCCGCCCTCTTCGGCCCCGGGCATCACATGCCCACCAGCTTCCGCTTGGTTCGTCCCCGAACCACACCGTACTCTGAGAGGTCGGATCTGATACCAACTGTAACGCCCCAGATTTGACGACTGTCCTCACTGTACCAAGACGTGTCTTTCTAGCGTGCTTATGTCCTCACTCACACGCACCCTGAGAAGCTTCCCAGGAGGTCACCCATCCCAAAATTGCCCCAAGTCAAGCACGCTTAACTTTGGAGTTCTTATGTGATGAGCTACCGAAAAGAAGATGCACCTTCGTGATATGAGTAGTACATATCAAATCTTTTAAGCTCTCTTCAACTATACGGTCCATTACATTGAACAATCTCGGAATCCCTCTCATTCCGGTATGGGAGCGGTTCATTCATGTTCCCTCCACCTAGAAGCCTGCCAGGAGCCGCTCATTGTCCGTGCCACCTCATGGCACCGGCGATTACCCCCCGCCCTCTTCGGCCACGGGCCTCACATAATCTCTTCATTTTTTCATCACAAATAATTATTGAATTAAGCAATATTCCACCTCAGTTTAATAGTAGATTTCGGCCACCTCCTTGATAGGATTTAAAATATTTGGCGACTCTTCATCTTTAATTCATTTCCTTATCTTTTCTTGGGAGATAATTCCATCACATTTAATCTTCAATAATTATTAATTAAGCAATTTTCTTACCTTATTTTGAATGATAAAATCGGCCACAACCTCCATTAAATCAAATAAAATCACTCTTCATTCCTTATCTATCAAACACTAGGATAGAAAGTTGGGTTGGCCATTTCAAATCTTCATTTATCTTGGAGTCATTCCCTTCATTTCCTATCCTTCTCTCCCTCACCACTTCCACCGAAATTCAGTAGCAAAACCTCTAAAAAAAACTTGAAAAACAAGGAAGAAAACAAGAAAGTAAAGGAACTTCGTTTCCGCCGCTCCGTGTCGTCGTATCAATTTGTTTTCTTTTCAAACAAATTCAAGGCATGTCTATATCTTTCATTTCTCTTAAATCAAGCCATATAGGTATTTTAAAACATCACATATACATGATTTTTAATAGCAAAAACCGAAATCATCACATAATCTTTTCGAAAATTTGTATGCAGAATTTTTCGGTTTCCCCTATGCCTTCACAGTTTGGTATGGCTTTTGTGGTTTCAGGGTTTGGCTTGGTTCCAGGCGTTCAATGTTGCTTATGGTCATGTTATAGGGTGTGTTAGGAAGCTATTAGTCCATTGGTTTGAGCCCTTTCACCCGAGCAAAATCATTTTTGACATCAACTCTCCATGCTGCGATTTATGAGTCTCGAATTGCATGGTTTATTGCTTAAGGTGAGAGTTCGGGTCTTCACTGCCCTAGGGGTGGTAGCCACGGTTAGAGCTCCTCCTTGGAATGTCTAGGACGTGACCAAGATGACCTTTCATGGCTTGGTTAATAGTCCCATCGGTTTTAAAACAAAACAAGACAGCCCCTTGGTTTTCACTCTTTTCTAGTTGTGTGAGTAGTTTTTTGTTTTGAGGTTTGTGTGGATCTTGGTTGGCTTTTTAGCCCTTAGTCATGGTTCACACAATGTCTCATGATGTCTAGATCATGCCATGGTCGATCACATGGCCACTGGAATGATCCATGACAGGAAGACAAGCAACACCCCCATGCATGCCATGTGTGTTCTCGGGTGAATCTTGGGATCGTCGTAGGTGTTGGCTTGGATTTTGGTTGGCCTAGGACCCTCAGACATGGTTCAAACCATACCTTAGGATGTTGGTAAGAGGCTTTTGTCGATGGTTCAAGCCCCAATGGCCAATAGCCTCGTAAACAAAGCAAGAAAGCACAACAGCTGCTGTTGTATTTTTTACAGCAACTTTGCCTTAGGTTCAGAGGCTTGTTTCGAGTTCTTGGTTGGCTTTTAGCCTATGGCCTTGGACTGGACAGTACCTCATTGAGTTAAGAAGGTCATGTTTTTGTTCATTTGTGATTTGGTTAAGTTTACAGGTCGTACGAGAATTTACGGTGCAATATGCCAAAGTGAGTCTCGAAAGAGCGTTTCATGATTTTGGCCTCCATCCACAATTTCGTGTATTACAGCCCTCGGTATTTATTTTCCAGTATTGTAGGCGTATTTTAATCTTGACTAAACGATGGTTCGATGTTGGTTCGGGTTGGTACGGAGTCATGATTAGATACTAAGTTTGTTGGGCGTAATTGTCTCGTTTTTGGTTCGGTTATGATATGTTGGTCAAGTCAAGTTTATTTTCATGTTTCTCATGTTAGAATTAGGTCGCAGCGAGCCTGGAAACGATCCAACCCATTTGGTAAAATAAGACAGGATTTTACGTGCATAAAAATATAAAGTTTATTTTTGAGATATATGCGATATGTCATGTGGCCACCTCACGCTTATGGGATTATTTCTTCACCCGGTGACTTACGACCGGTTCATGTTAATGTATGGGTACGGATATCTAGTCCAAGGGCAGTGATGATCTCTACCGCCCAGTATACTGTGGTTTAGTCTGATCAGACGATTCATGTTATGTTACGTTATGGGCCACTTGTGTAGAACATTATCTGAACAGAAAAATTACGATATGCTATTTTATGGCAGGGCTCTAACGAGCAAACATTTTACGTACGATTTTCAGCTATGCACGTATTTATAATTATTCATGACATGATTTTCAGGTTACGCTTTACGATAAGATATCTTTACACGACATGAAACTTTATGATATATTTTACTTGTTATTCATGATATATACATGCTGAGTCTTTAAACTCACTAGACTTGATTGTTGTAGGTAATGATGAGGTCGAGGCCGAGGGCAGGGACCAGTGAGCTAGCTTGGGTCAGCAGTAGTAGGAACCCGAGGACCTCACTTTTATCATTTACTATTTTTATGTTCAAACTCATTTTTATCACGATGAATTATGTTAAGAAGTTGTTTGAAACATATATTTACTTCCACTGCTACTTTGACATTTGAACTTTTATTCCGCGGTTACATTAAACATTAGAACTTTTATTCAGTTTATTTTATGAATGAGGCAAGTTATTTACTTTTAAAGAAAAATTTTAAATAATTCCGCAAATTTATGTATACGAAATACGGGCCTCTACAGTTGGTATAAGAGCCTATGTTCTTGTAAAGGGTTGCACTACTACTGACCTCGAGAAGCTCACGACGTCACGTCCTCGGTCAGTAAGTTTTACGTTTACGCATTTTTTTTAAAGCATGAAATATTTTAACAGCATGTTTTCATGAAATATTTTAAGTCAAGAGTATGATTATGCAGTATTTATTTAAATTTAAAGAAATAATAGAAATTATGCATGTTGGTTACGTATGGGTTGTATATATGGAACAGTATGCCTCCTAGACGCATTCTTGAGCGCACGAGAGATGATGAGCCTCGCCAAGAAGAAGGTGAGAATCAGAGGCAAGAGAGAGATTTACCATCTCCACCTCCACCGGACATGAACGCCCAGATGCTAGCTGGTATGATGCAGTTATTCGCACAGTTTGCTTGAAACAATGCTGGGGTAGCCAGGCCGACTTGGCCTGAGGATACCTATGAGCGGTTCATGAAGATGAGACCGAAGTAGTTCTCAGGGACGACAGATCCCATGATTTCTGAGGGCTGGATTAAGTCCCTCGAGGTTATTTTCGAATTCATGGAGCTTGGAGATGAAGATAGGGTTCGTTGTGCAACCTATCTATTTGGAGGGGATGCTCGCTTATGGTGGAAGGGAGCATCCGTAGCCTTGAACTTGGCTACTCTGAGCTGGACGCGCTTCACAGAGGTATTCTAGTCTAAATATTTCAGTGACGAGATGCGTTCCAGGTTGACCAGGGAGTTCATGACCGTGAGTAAGGGATATTTGACTGTTACGGAGTTCATCCGTAAGTTTGATAGGGGTTGCCATTTTGTACCCCTGATTTCGAATGAATGCTGGAGCCAAGCTGAGGCATTTTCTAGATGGTCTGCGGCCGATCTTCCGCCGTGATGTTAGGTGGCTGGCCCTAGTACTTATGACGTCACTTTCTCCAGAGCTCTAGCTGCAGAGCAGGACCAGAATGATATTGAGAGAGACCTCTAGGGCAAGCGACCAGTCCAAGTGCCACACCGCCCTCCTCCTCAGTAGCCACATCAGACTATGAGGCCTTTCCACTGCCAAACCAGAAACAGAGGACAACAACAGCAGGGACGTGCAGTCCCGAGGACTTTAGAGCATCCAGTCTGTCCTAGGTGCACATGCCGCCATGCTGGAGCGTGTATGTATGGCTCGGGCAAGTGTTACAAGTG
Organism: Primulina eburnea; assembly: GCF_022965805.1. Lineage (NCBI taxonomy): Eukaryota > Viridiplantae > Streptophyta > Magnoliopsida > Lamiales > Gesneriaceae > Primulina > Primulina eburnea. The sequence goes on from NC_133117.1 coordinate 16,151,278, forward strand.
TGGTAGTCCAGAACACTTGTTGAAGCAGTGCCCGTAGGGGAGTCTGCCTACCCAAGTCAGAGTCTTTGCTCTCCATGCAGCAGAGACGAACCCGGAGACGATGCTCATGACAGGTACCTTTAAGCTTTCAGTTTGTATTTGGGAATTTATGTTTTGGGTTAAGATTTTGAACTTAGAATTGTGATAGGATTGCATGCTCTAATCAGTGTTATTTTCGGGAATTTAGTTTAGAAGAACTCTGGCCTTCGCATGTCTATAAGTTTAGTTCTTGTAACTATTGGGTTCAGCTTAGTGTTCCAATCTTTCAGGGAGAATATTTATTGCTGGTTCACCTACGAAAGCCTTGATAGATTCAGGGGCTACTCATTCGTTCATTTCCGAGACCTTTGCTAATTTTCTCAAGGTCAAGACCATTGGGCTAGTTTTAGCCTATTCTGTTGTATTACCTTCTGGTGAGGAGATGGCAGCTACCAATGTGATACGAACACAGACCTCGAGCTTCTTGGCAATCTTGTTTATGTGGATCTTATCGTTCTGCCAATGCCAAAGTTGATATCATTAAGTGTATGGACTGGCTACTAAGGAACAGAGTTTTAATCGGCTTTCAGCGGAGATCTGTTCTAGTACGACCGCCTGGGATGGAGCAGTTCTTATTAGAACCAGACAGGTGCTTTCATTTACCGCGTTTGATATCTAGTTTCCAGGCTAGGAAGCTCAAGCATAGAGGGTGTCGAGCGTTTTTGGCAACTTTTATATCCGTTCCCGAGGCACCCAGTCAGTCAACCTCCGATGTCCCAATTAATAGGGATTTTCTAGACGTTTTTCTGGACGACGTCTCTGGTATGCCACCCGAGCGAGAGGTAGAGTTTTATATTGAGCTTATGCCAGGTACGACTCCGATCTCCAAAGCGCCGTACCGATTAGCACCGACAGAGATGGCAGAACTTAAGAAGCAAATTCAGGAACTTCTTGACAAGGAGTTCATTCGCCCTAGTTTTTCACCATGGGGCGCACCTGTCTTTTTTGTGAAGAAGAAGGATGGTACGATGAGGCTCTGTATTGACTATCGGGAATTGAACAGGGTTACAGTGAAGAACAAATATTTAATCCCGAGGATTGAGGATTTATTTGATCAGTTGTACGGAGCTTCAGTATTCTCAAAGATTGATCTCTGTTCTGGTTATCACCAGTTGAGGGTGAAAGATGCCGATGTTCTCAAGACTGCTTTTAGGACTTGTTATGGCCACTTCGAGTTCCTTGTGATGCAGTTCGGTTTGACGAATGCGCCAGCGATCTTCATGGATCTCATGAATCGCGTATTTCAGCCGTATCTTGATCAGTTTCTGCTAGTATGCATAGACGACATTCTCGTCTACTCAAAAAATCAAGAGGATCACAGCAGACATCTGACCGTAGTTTTGCAGACCCTAAGGAGCATAAGCTATTCGCGAAGTTCACTAAATGCAAATTTTGGTTAGAGAAGGTGGCGTTCTTAGGCCACATCGTTTCTAGCAGCGGTATTGAGGTAGACCCAGTGAAAGTTGCAGCAGTCAGAGATTGGGTTGTGCCGCAGAATGCATCAGAGATCTGTAGCTTCCTTGGGCTAGCAGGATACTATCGGAAGTTTACTCAGGGATTCTCCTCTATCGCAGTTCCACTCACGTCGTTGACAAAGAAGAATGCTAAGTACGTGTAGAGCGATGAGTGTCAGAAGAGCTTCGATACTTTGAAGCAAGCTCTTATCTTAGCACCAGTTTTGGCCATGCCGTCAGGGCCTGGAGACTTTGTTTTGTATACCGATGCTTTGAAGCTCGGTTTAGGCGCAGTGTTGATGCAACATGGAAAGGTGATAGAGTATGTTTCTCGGCAGTTGAAAGTCCATGAGAAGAATTACCCTACTCACGATCTAGAGTTGGCAGCCGTAGTTTTTGCCTTGAAGATTTATAGGCATTATTTGTACGGAGAGAAGTGCCAGATCTTTACCGACCATAAGAGCCTCAAGTACTTCTTTACGCAGAAAGAGCTGAATATGCGTCAGAGGCGTTGGTTGGAGCTAGTGAAGGACTATGACTGTGACATTAGCTACCACCTGGGTAAGGCTAATGTAGTTGCGGATGCACTGAGCAGGAAAGTCGGAGTAATGGCTCATCTAGCGATTTCGAGGCCTCTTCAGTCTGAGATGCAGAGGTTTGATCTAGAGACGTATCCGCGATGTAGAGTTCCCCGTCTATCTACTTTGACGATTCAGTCTTCTCTTCTAGATCATATTCACAGTGGTCAGTCAGCAAATGAGCAGTTGTCAAAGTGGAACCAGAGAGATGAGGCCAAGGGCAGTATCTTGTATACAGTTAGCGACGATATTGTGAGATATCGAGACAGAATGTGGGTTCCTAGCAGTGATTCTATTCGAGCAGATATTTTATCCGAGGCCCACATGTTGCCGTACTCTATTCATCTTGGGAGTAAGAAGATGTACAAAGATCTGCAGTTATTGTATTGGTGGCCCGGAATGAAGAAAGATATCAGACGTTTTGTATCCGAGTGTCTGACGTGCCAGCTAGTGAAGGCGGAGCATCAGAGACCAGCAGACTTGCTCAAGCCTCTTCTTATTCTCGAGTGGAAGTGGGAGAATATTACCATGGACTTCATGACCGGTTTGCCGAGGTCAGTCAGAGGATCAAATGCTATCTGGGTGATTGTTGATCGTCTTACCAAATAAACGCACTTCTTGCCCATCAAGACGACTTTCACCATGATTCAGTATGCAGATTTGTATATCCGAGAGATAGTCAGACTTCATGGTATTCCCGTTTATATCGGTCGGACCGAGATCCTAGATTCACTTCCGCATTTTGGAAGAGTCTGCATTCAACAGTGGGTACAAAGTTGTTGTTTAGCACAGCTTTCCACCCTCAGACAGATGGGCAGTCAGAGAGAGTTATCCAGAATTTGGAAGATTTTCTCCATGCTTGTGTCATCGATTTCTCGGGGAGTTGGGAGTCGAATTTTCCATTGATAGAGTTCACCTATAACAACAGTTTTCAGTCGTCTATAGGTATGACTCCGTATGAATCACTGTATGGTCGTAAGTGCAGATCGCCTGTTCATTCGGATGAAGTAGGGGAGAGATCAGAATTAGGTCCAGAGATTATTCAGCAGGCTGCCGATGTAGTAGTCAAGATTCGTGATAGGATGAGGACTGCTCAGAGTCGACAGAAGAGCTATGCGGATCAGAGGAGGAGAGACCTAGAGTTTGTCATTGACGATCATGTTTTTTTGAAGGTAGCACCTACGAAAGGTGTCATGCGGTTCGAGAAGAAAGGAAAGCTCAGTCCGAGATTCATTGGACCATTTGAGATCCTCGACAGGGTTGGGACGCTAGCTTATCGTGTTGCTCTTCCGCCGAATCTGGCCGGAGTAGACAATGTGTTCCACGTCTCTATGCTGAGGAAGTACATGGCGAACCCTTCGCAAGTCCTGAATTTTGAACCATTGCAGCTCACTCCGAACCTGTCTTATGAAGAAAGACCAGTGCAGATTTTAGACAGACAGGAGAAGAAGTTTCGGAATAAGCTGATGAAGCTAGTGAAGGTCAAGTGGCTTAATCATTCAGAGGAGGAAGCTACGTGGGATTCTGAGCCAGAGATGAAGAGTCGTTATCCCGAGTTATTCGGTAAGTTTTAATTTCGGGGACGAAATTTATTTTAAGGGGGGAAAGTTGTAGAACCCGTTAAACCAGACTACGTATAAGCCATGCATAATATCTAGTATTTACATTAAAAATGATTTTTCAATATTTAAAGCTTTTTAAATTTTATTAAGTCATGAGCATTTATTTTAAATCGCAATAGTTTAGCTTTTATCTTTTCGGATATATAAGCGAGGCCGGACCGGAATCAGAGTATTGAGATAAAATTTAATATTAAGAAAATATTCCTAAATTTAATTTAAGCCAAAGGATAATTTATTTTAATATAAAAGAATGTTTAATGATTTGTTTAATTAATTAGATATAAGTAGTAAATAAGTTCTTTTACGTCCAATAATTTTATAAAAAGCCTAAATTAAAATATGTGACCAATTGAGATAAGTTAATCTAGGATTATTTTATTTAAGAAATTGAAACTTAACATGTTGGTAAATTTATTTTAAAAATTATCCATGCATGCAAGATAATTGCTATCCCAAATTAATGTATTAACTCACTAAAATACATAATTAGTGTTTAAAACTTTAAGGAGATAAAATTCAATATTTAAGCAATTTTTCCCTCCATTTTATATCAAGAATTCGGCCATCACATTAAAAGATTTAAAAAGTTTGACAACTCTCCATTTTTATTCATTTCCTTATCCATTCTTGGTAGATAATCACTTCATTTTTCATCACCAATAATGATTGAATTAAGCAATATTCCACCCCATTTTAATAGTAGATTCCGGCCACCTCCTTGATAGGATTTAAAATATTTGGCAACTCTCCATCTTTAATTCATTTCCTTATATTTTCTTGGGAGATAATTACATCACATTTAATCTTCAATAATTATTAATTAAGAAATTTTCCTACCTTATTTTGAATGATAAAATCGGCCACAACCTCCATTAAATCAAATCAAATCACTCTTCATTCCTTATCTATCAAACACTAGGATAGAAAGTTGGGTTGGCCCTTTCAAATCTCCATTTATCTTGCAATCATTTCCTTCATTTCCTATCCTTCTCTCCCTCACCACTTCCACCGAAATTCAGTAGCAAAAACTCTAAAAAAAAAACGTGAGAAACAAGGAAGAAAACAAGAAAGTAAAGGAACTCCGTCTCCGCCGTGCCGTGTAGTCGTATCAATTTGTTTTCTTTTCAAACAAATTCAAAGCATGTTTATATCCTTCATTTCTATTCAATCAAGCCATATATGTATTTTAAAACATCACATATACATGATTTTTAATAGCAAAAACCGAAATCATCACATCATCTTTTCGAAAATTTGTATGCAGAATTTTTCGGTTTCCCCTATGCCTTCATGGTTTGGTATGGTTTTTGTGGTTTCAGGGTTTGGCTTGGTTCCAGGTGTTCAAGGATGCTTATGGTCATGTTATAGGATGTGTTAGGAAGGGATTAGTCCTATGGTTTGAGCCCTTTCGCCCCAGGAAAACCATTTTTGACAGCAACTCTCCATGCTACGATTTATGAGTCTCAAATTGCATGGTTTATTGCCTAAGGTTAGAGTTCAGATCTTAGCTGCCCTAGGGGCTATAGCCACGGTTAGAAATCCTCCTTGGAATGTCTAGGACGTGACCAAGATGACCTTTCATAGCATGGTTAATAGTCCCATCGGTTTTAAAACAAAACAAGACAGCCCCTCAGTTTTCACTCTTTTTCGAGTTGGGTGAGTAGTTTTCGGTTTTGAGGTTGGTGTGGATCTTGGTTGGATTTTTAGCCCTTAGCCATGGTTCACACAATGCCTCATGATGTCTACATCATGCCATGATCGATCACATGGCCACGGGAATGATCCATGACAGCAAGACAAGCAACACCCCCACGCGTGCCATGTGTGTTCTCGGGTGAAGCTTGGGATCGTCGTAGGTATTGGCTTGGATTGTGTTTGGCCTAGGACCCTCAGCCATGGTTCAAGCCATACCTTAGAATGTTGGTAAGATGCTCTGGTCAATGGTTCAAGCCCCAATGGTCAATAGCCTCGTAAACAAAGCAAGAAAGCACAACAGCTGCTGCTGTATTTTTGACAGCAACTTTGCCTTCGGTTCAGAGGCTTGTTTCGATATCTTGGTTGGATTTTAGCCTATGGTCTTGGACTGGACAGTACCTCATTAAGTTATGAAGGTCATGTTTTTGGTCATTTGTGATTTGGTTAAGTTTACAGGTCGTACGAGAATTTACGGTGCAATATGCCAAAGTGACTCTCGAAAGAGCGTTTCATGATTTTGGCCTCCATGCACAATTTTCATGTATTACAGCCCTTGGTATTTATTTCAAAGTATTTTAGGCGTATTTTAATCATGACTAAACGATGGTTCGATGTTGGTTCGGGTTTGTACGGAGTCATGATTAGATACTAAGTTTGTTGGGCGTAATTGTCTCGTTTTTTGTTCGGTTATGATAAGTTGGTCAAGTTAAGTTTATTTTCATGTTTCTCATGCTAGAATTAGATCGCAGCGAGCCTGGGAACGATCCAACCCATTTGGTAAAATAAGACAGGATTTTTAATTATATTACGTGCATAAAAATATAAAAGTTTGTTTTTGAGATATATGCGATATGTCTTGTGGCCACCTTACGCTTATGCGATTGCAGCTTATGAGAGTATTACTTCACCCGGTGACTTACGACCGGTTCATGTTCATGTATGGGCGGGCATGGATATCCACTCCAAGGACTGTGATGATCTCTACCGCCTAGTATACTGTGGTTCAGTCTGATCAGACAATTCATGTTATGTTACGTTATGGGCCACTTGCGTAGAACATTATCTCAACAGAAAAACTATGACATGCTATTTTATGACAGGGCTCTAACGAGCAAACATTTTACGTACGATTTTCAGCTATTCACGTATTTATAATTATTCATGACACGATTTTCATGTTACGCTTTACGATATGATATATTTACACGGCATGAAACTTTATGATATATATTACTTTTTATTCATGATATGTGCATGCTGAGTCTTTAGACTTACTAGACTTGATTGTTGTAGGTACTGATGAGGTCGAAGCCGAGGGCGGGGACCAGTGAGCTAGCTTGGGTCGGCAGTAGTAGGAACCCGAGGACCTCACTTTTATCATTTACTATTTTTATGTTCAAACTCATTTTTATCACGATGAATTATTTGAAGTTGTTGTTTTGAAACAGATATTTACTTCCGCTACTACTTTGACATTTGAACTTTTATTCCGCTGTAACATTAAACATTAAAACTTTTATTCAGTTTATTTTATGAATGAGGCAAATTATTTACTTTTAAAGAAAATTTTAAATAATTACGCAAATTTATGTATACGAAATACGAGCCTCTACAAAAGAAATTCTCAAATATTGCATGCGATGCCAGTATTGTAGTTATCGCACAGTTATCGAATCAATATGCAACTCTCGATGAACCAATATAATGGTTGCAGATTCGATCGGTATATATGAGATGAAGG